>NW_025213819.1:7027-31063 GCF_004010195.1 Chiloscyllium plagiosum | reverse complement strand
AGACGATTAATCTTGTGACCCTGGTAATGACCGAGAGCATGGATTTGTATCCAACCACGGCAAATGGTGGAATTTGTATTCAATAAAATATCAGGAATGAAGAATCGTATGAAACTATTGTCAGCTGTCAGAAAAAAAACAACTTATCTGGCACTTTAACGTCCTTCAGGGAATGGAATCTACCATCTTCACCTGGTTGAACTGACATGTGAGTCCAGCAATGTGGTTGACTTTCGATTGCCCGTTGAAATGGCCAAGCCAGCCACTCAGTTCTATCATTCCATTACAAAGCCTCAAAGAAATGAAACCGCATGAACCTAAGCACTGACAACTTACATCCCACGGACTGCAGTGTTTCAGGAAGGCAGCACACCAACATTTTGTCAGGAACAATGGGGAAAGGAAATTAACTGCTGACCTAGCATCTAACGAATGAATAAAAATAAAAGGTGACACTCAGGGAAGAGATTCAAAGGGATATCCCTCACTTGAAACAAGGAGTTTGATGTATAACCTACATGAGCAAGATATTCAGGTACATGTGAACAGGAGGTTTTATTTCCAAGTCTTGTCGTTTAATTTTACGTAATGACATTGTCTGTGGTAGGATGTGAAACAGAGTATTTTGTGTAATAACCAGGGCCTGTAAATTGCATCTGCAGTGACATTATTACTTTGATACAGTGTCCCTAGCATCTGTGGGACGATGTAAAAATGTGTCTTTCGTGCAATAGTCTGTCGTTCACACTGACATCTTCAGCAACATGACTATTCTGACACAGTGCCCCTATCAGCTGTGGGAGGATACGAAACAGTGCCTTCAGTGTACTAACCTGCATCACTGACTTGCATCTCCAGTGACATTACTACACTGCTAAGGGTCGTTATCACCTGTGGGCGGATGTGAAACAGTGATTCCCTCTGCATTACTTCTTTGGCGACAACACTATCTGACACAGTGTCCCTATCAATTGTGAGAAGACGTGAAATATTGCCTTTAGTGTAATAACCTAGGACTCTGAAGCACATCTCCAAAGACATTACTGTACTGACACAGTGTCGCAATCACCTGTGGGAGGACACGAAACGGTGCCTTTCATGTAATAACCTGTATCTCTGGATGACACCTCCAGCAAAATGACTAATTGTACACAGTGTCCCAATCGTCTGTGGTAGGATGTGAAACAATTTATTCACTGTGGGCGGCACGGTGGCACAGTGGTTAGCACTGCTGCCTCACAGCGCCAGAGACCCGGGTCTGCGTGGGTTTCCTCCGGGTGCTCCGGTTTCCTCCCACAGTCACAAAGATGTGCAGGTCAGGTGAATTGGCCATGCTAAATTGCCCGTAGTTTTAGGTAAGGGGTAGATGTAGGGGTGGTGTGGACTTGTTGGGCCGAAGGGCCTGTTTCCACACTGTAAGTAATCTAATCTAATATTTACTGCAATAACCTGTGCCTCTGAATTGCATCTCCAGCGAAATTACGACTCTGACACAGTGTCCCTCAAATCTGTGGGAGAATATGAAACAGTGTCTTTAGTGAAATATCATTTCCCTCTGAATTGCATCTCCAGTGACATTACGACTCCGACACAGTGCCTCTCTGATCTATGGGCGGATGTGAAACATTGTCTGTCGTGTAATAACCTGTTCCGTTGAATTACGTCTCCAAAGACATTAAACTCTGACACAGTGTCCCTATAATCTGTGGAAGAAGTGAAACAGTATCTTTCCTTTAATAGCCTGGGCCTCTAACTTGCACCTCCAGCGACATTACTACATCACCAGTGTGACCTTGTCATCTATGGGAGGATGCAAAACAGTATCTTTAGTGTAGCAACATTTCCATCTAAATTACATCTCTAGCGATGTTACTACTCTGACACAGTAGCCTTATCACTGTGGGAGGATGGGAAGCAGTGTATTTACTGTAATAACCTGTCCCTTTGAATTGCTTCCCAAGAGTCATTACTGCTCTGACACAGTGTTCCTGTCAACTATGGGACGATGCGAATCTGCATATTTAGTCTGTCCATCTGAATTACACCTCCAGCGATATTTCTACTCTGACACAGTGTCTCTATCTTCTGTGGGAGGATATGAAACAGTGTCTTTGGTGTAATAACCGGCGGCTCTATATTACATTTCCAATGAAATTACTATTCTCTCAAAGTGTCTCTATCATCTGTTGGTGGACATTGAACAGTGCCATTCGGATAATATCTGGGCTTCTGAAATATATATCCAGCAACATTACTCCTCTGACACAATCTCCAGAGCACGAAATTACTTTGGAGACAAGACCAAATTTGTTATCGAAATCATGGCAACTGAATCAGTAATTAGAAGATAGCTGGAACTGTAAAGTCTGAATTTTACCAAAGCACAGATAATGGTTTACTTAGCAAAAGCACTAGCATCAAGATCCGGACTGGGGATGATAAGGAGCTGGTAACAGATAGGTTTGATGATAGAGACAGAAGTCAATTCAGGGCAAAAGGGAGGTTTAGGAATGTAACCAGTCATGTTCTCAGGTGTTTGAGCGGCGAGGTATGTGGGCCCATTGCAAATTTGAGGTTATGACTGTCGTTTGCAATTGAAATTGTTTTTGTCTTTTCCGAAGAATGATAACGGAAATAGCAATGTAGTTCACCATAGGTTTTTTGGGATTAATAAACGAATAGTGATGGAAAGACTTACCAGGAACACCAGCAATAACGAAAATAGGATAGTAGCCCAACTGAATAATCAGCAGTGCATTGAAGGTCCGATCTGATAATGTCGACCAAAGCCAGGAACGATAGAAAATACCAATGGATAAACTCCTTACCATTATTGTGGCGTTACATTTTACTGTTCTCAGATGTGGATCCGTTGTAAATATAATCCAGTCTACTGCTCTTAGATTTTAATCAATTGTTATAACATTCCAAGCGACTGTTCTCTGATTTTGATCCATTGTTATAGCATTGCAGACTATTCCTGGAGTCTGATTTCTCTTCTTCCTGTATCTGCATCTGCTGATCCCTGATCGATTCGGAGGACATTCATCTACTGGTACAATGGGAGTAAACATTGCAAGAACCCACTTGCAAAGAGGAGAAGTAAAACCTCCAGTGGCACACTTAGAATCCATGGAGACTGGCATCAATCAGTCACAGTAGAAACAGTTCTGGTTATCTCTTTGCAAGATAGTTCATTCACTTCTCAATCAGTACTGTACTAGATTGTATTTTGACATCGCCGCCAATTGTTCTCATTTTCTACCACAAACTTCTCTCGCGAAGTTAGTCGTGAAGTAGAATGATGAATGTTTCTTATCGTAGGATAGATTATTCTGCTGTGTTGCCCGTTTGCAATGCTGTAATTGCCTGAATCCCCTATACTCCCCCCACAAAAAAAATCACTATGTCGCTACTGGGCTGAGCTCTCCTCCAGTACAACAGACAAAATCCAAGAGATTTACAGTATGTATATTTGTTCTGACGAGATACAGGAAGTGTGACTTTTTTCTGGAAATTCCTCTTGTAGTTCTAATAAGGCAATTTTATATCTTAAACACACAATGCGCTTCAGCACTGTTTTTAAACAAACTCACAAATACGTTAATACATTTAATTGGTGTCAAAGCAGGAAGATTACATTTTTAAAATTCAGTCCAAGCCAACTGTGGCATTTTGTAACAAAGCTGGTCCTGTGACAGGGTAATGGTTTCCTTGATCTTTTTTCAGAAAAATACTAAACGACCCAAGTTTTCAAAATGTCTGAATGGTACATCGGGTCCTTTTGATTATATCTAACAGGCAATGTCGCAGGCAGAAGGCTTTCAACTCTGTAGGAAATCTGTTATACTCAAGGGGGCATGGACACGTCTGCAGATGGGCAGGTCAGTTCATGTCAAGAGTTCGTTGAAAACATGTCACTGTTGAAACGGGACCCTCACGCCTGCTCCTGCACTTCTGACTTTGTAACTTGTATTATTTTTGTGCGATGTTTACTCTTCGTGCAAAGGGGTTTTTTATTGGGATTTATGCAAGTATTTTCGAACAGCATCGTTAAGTCACGATAGCATGTCATGTTCTAAGATGATAGGTTATTTGGGTATTCTCTTTCTGGTTCGTTGTGTTTCATTTCGTAATTTTGTGAATTATTTCTGTTCGTTTAAAACTTAGCAGTCTGACCAACTAATTTACTCCAGGAATATAGACTATGCACTTTCTTTCAAAGAAAAGCAAAGTTACGGTAAGGCCACCTGCTCAAAGATTTTTGTCAGGCATCAGGCCTGATCCATAATAGATTGTGGGCTCGAGGAAGGATTTAGACACCGAGTACTGTGTGTTAGTGTCTTTTATTTGCTGATGATACTAAGCTGGGTTGCAGGGTGAAATGTGCGGAGGATGTTAGGAGATTACAGGGTGACCTGGACAGGTTAGGTCAGTGGTCAGATGCTTGGCAGATGCAGTTTAATGTGAATAACTGTATGGTTATCCACTTTGGTGGCAAGAACAGGAAGGCAATTTCGGTAAAGGGGCGGTACAAAGAGATCATGGTGTTCTTGTACACCAGTCAATGAAGGTAAGCATGCAGGCACAGCAGGTAGTGAAGAAGGCTAATAGCATGCTGGACTTCATAACAAGAGGGATGGAGTATAGAAGCAAAGAGGTTCTTCTGCAGCTGTACAGGGCCCTGGTGAGACCGCACGTGGAGTATTGTGTGCAGTCTGGTCTCCAAATTTAGGAAAGACATTCTGGCTATTGAGGGAGTGCAGCGAAGGTTTACGAGGTCAATTCGTAAAATGGCGGGACTACCGTCCGCTGAAAGACTGGAGCGACTGGGCTTGTATACCCTTGAGTTTAGAAGACTGAGAGGGGACCTGATTGAGACATATAAGATTATTAAAGGATTGGTCACTCTGGAGGCAGGTAACATGTTTCCACTGATGGGTGAGTGCCGAACCAGAGGCCACAGCTTGAAAATATGGGGTATACCATTTCGGACAGAGATGAGGAGAAACCTCTTCACCCAGAGAGTGGTGGCTGTGTGTAATGCTCTGCCCCAGAGGGCAGTGGAGGCCGACTCTCTGGATTCATTTAAAAAAGAGTTGGAAAGAGCTCTCAAGGATAGTGGAATCAAGGGTTATGGAGATAAGGCAGGAACAGGATACTGATTAAGGATGACCAGCCATGATCATATTGAATGGTGGCGCAGGCTCTAAGTGCAGAATGTCCTACTCTTGCACCTATTGTCTATTGTCTGTTGTGTTAATTTGGTTGGGTAAATATATCTTCAGATCACAATGAATATTTCAGTCAACAAGAACGTTCAGGAGTTGGAAGAAGTGATCTTGGGTGTTTTACAAAAGTCAAATAAGAACAAGCTTCGGAAATTGGTAGACAAGCTGGAGTTGAAGCGAATTCCAAATGTGAGGACAAATGAGATTATTGCAGCAGTAACTCAGTTTTTAAATTTGCTGGAATTCGAGTCAGGATCTGTGGAGATGGCTCAACCTCAAATACAAATGGAGCCGCTTGAGCCTGAAACAGAAATGAAACTTTCTGAATTCCGATTAAGATCAGAAGAGAAATAAAGAGAACGAATGGCTTTAACAGAGGAAAGAGGAAAACAACAAATGGATTTAGCAGAAGAAAAAGAAAAGAATGGACATCATTTAAGACAAAAAGCGCGCAGGTATGTAAAGTGAGGTTTGAGCTTCGAAAAAGAGTTGAGAATGTGTGGCAGGAGTACTGCACAAACTCTCATCTCCAGGGATACAATTTGTACTTGTGAATGATATAGCTGATTCACCAGTCGGAGTGCTGCCCAATGTGGTTAACAGCCATTGGAGACGCAGACAACTGAAGGAAGGGACTCTCATCCTGGAATCTTTCCTGATTATGTGTTAACGAGATCACAAAGTCACCTTTGAAACGAATACAGAGGCGTCTGATAAGGAAGCTTAATTCGCATCAGCAGAGACTTTATTTGGTCAGATATTTGAGACAAAACAGGAGCAAATAGGTGATCATGCAAACATTTTAAACTCAGCTAATCTAATTGAGTTACATGAGAAATATTAAAATTTAAAGCAGTCGTATCAAAACGTGTTTACAGAGAGGGACTCTGAATGTACCCCGGGTTTTATTAAATTAAAAATTATGTTCTATCGAGGAAATGGAGACCATCACATCTTCAAGCTGATGACAAATAGGCAGATATTCATCTCATTGTCTTGCCAGTGGATATAGAAAGGAGGTGTTGCGAGTAGCGCTTGAGAAACCACTTGGAGATCATTTAGGAGTAAGGAAAACACAGTCTAAAATATAAAACCAGTTATACTGACCTGGATTACAGAAGGACACAGTTGAATTTAGTCAGACATGTCATGCGTGACGGAATTGGAACCGCTGGTGGTAATAAAACCTACACCTTTCGTCCCGATTCTAGCATTTGAGGAACCTTTCACAAGATACTTAATTGATTTCTTAGGTCCCATACCTCACACGAAAATTTGGAATCACCATTTCTTAACAATAATGGATGCATCGACTCGGTTCCCAGAGACCATCTCATTGTGCACTATTACACCTGAAAGAATTATCGAGCAATTACTCAATTTTGCCACTAGATATGGACTACCAAAAGAGACACTGTCAGATCAAGATTCCAACTTCATATCCGAAATATTCAAGGACGTTATGGTCGTTAGGGACACTCTTGGTATAAAACAACTCAAATCTACTGAATATAATCCAGAATTTCACGAAAGGTGTTCTCAAACATTAATTGGGATTGGGATAATGGAATTCTGTTTGCACATTTTTTGGTCAGAGATGCACCAAATGTATCGACAAAATTCAGTCCATTTGAATTAGTGTTTCAGCATGAAGTGACAGGACCGTTAAAATTGATTAAGCAGAACTTATGTCCGAATTCAGAGATCACACAATTGGACATTGTGTCAAATCTTAGGGAACGATTAAACAGAGCTGGGGAGTTTGTTTGACAACATTTAAAACTTTCACACCATGCATTAAAATAGGTGGCGGGCAAGAAAGCAAAAGGGTGAAATTTTGCTATCAGGGATAAGGTTATTTCCAGTGAGGGGTACAACTTAAAAAACAAAACTTTGTGTACCCGATCAAGTCGAAAACGAATTGAATAAGATAAACTATTTGTTAGGAACACCAGACAGAAAGAAAGCCCACAGGGTGTGTTTTGTGAATATGCTCGTAAATTATGTTTATAAGGTAGGAAAGCAAGAGGAGAAAGTGATAATAATTACAACACAGAAGGAACAAGGAAGTTCAAAGAATAGTGAACTGGACATTTCTCAAATTTAATTTCACAATGAGGAAATTGTCAAAACTTGGAATAAAATCAAAATGACCTGAAAGAGTGATTTCTATCATGTAGGCAGCTATGCAGAAACAGATTTAAAAATACTAACTTTATTGTTCTTGATGTCGATACCGGAGATGCAGTCCGATTAAGCAACATCCTTATCAGCATAACTGTCTAAACTTGGCACAGGTTCGGAAGGAGTTCTAACCCATGCTCCAAGAGGATATGTTTGAAGTGAGTTGCAGCAACTCATCCATAGTCATGGTACCAAAGCAAGATAGTAACCAAGGTTTATGAGTGGACTATTGCAAAGACAATGCAGTTACAAAGACCGATGCATATCAAATTTCGCGGTTGGAAGATTGTTGAACAGGTAAGACAAACAACTTACATTTCTAAGTTGGACTTGCTCAGAGGCTACTGGCAGGTACTTCTGTCAGAATGCGCAAAGGCAATTTCGGCTTTCGTAAAACCAAATTTACTGCATCAGATTTAAGTCATGTTGTTTGGTATGAAAAACCCACTGGCCACAATAAAGTCATTGCTGCATGACCCAACTGTCTTCGTACATTGATGACCTGGTGATATTTCATGACTCACAGAGAGAATACTTACCAGGACGAGTTCAATCGATTTCAGAAGGCCGGCTTGGTGATAAACCTGGCTAAAACTGAATTTGGATTAGACTGGTGCTTGAAAAACACAGACTGTCAGGCAGCATCCGAGGAGCAGGAAAATCGACGTTTCGGGCAAAAGCCCTTTGCTGATGAATGGCTTTTGCCTGAAACGTCGATTTTAATGCTCCTCAGATGCTGCCTGACCGGCTGTGCTTTTCCAGCATCACTCTTATCGAGACTCTGATTTCCAGCATCTGCAGCCCTCACTTTTGCCTAAAACTGATTTTGCCACAGCCCAAGTCACCTTCCCGGGATGTGTTATTGGGCGCGGAAAAATGGCCCCATGGGATGCGAAAAAGAAGCTCATTGGGGACTATCCCACGCTATCGTTTAAAAGAGCTGGACTATGGTTCCTGGGAGTGGGTGGATTTTGTCGAAATCTTTTGTCGAATTTAAGCAGTGTGGTTGTTCCATTCACTGAGTTGCTAAGGAAAGGCAAGAGGTTTCAGTGGACAGCGGACTGTCAATAGGGTTTGACAGCCTGAAAGCTGTGTTAACAACTGCCCTGGTATTAACCACACTTGATTACACAAAGATTTTCAAATCGGCTATCGATGTGATTGATGTCAGTGCCGATGGTTACTCTTGCAGTTAGACAACAAAAAGGTAGAAAGACCATGTTGACTATTTCTCCAGGAAGTAAAACGTTCATCAGCAGAAGTACTGGACAGCTGAGAAAGAGACTTTTAGCTTACTGCTAACGTTGCAACATTTCAGTGATTATATTACAAGCAACGCATCTGAGACATTTTAATACATTGATCATAACTCATTAAAGTTTGTGGAGTAATTTAAAGGCAAAAATGCAACATTGTTGGGATGGAGCCTGCTGTCTCTGACATTCGATTTGAAAATTATGCAAGTGTCAGGACGTGAAAACATGATTGCTGACTTATCATCGTGACTCGAATGAGGGATTAAGGTATTCGGTGGTGGGAGGACGAAGTCTGAATCCGAAGGTCGTTGTACATGTTTTAGTGTACTAAGCAACTTTTGGGGAAGGAATCGATGAATGAAGCCTTTTTAAGATATTGGTAGTCAATTTCTTAGTGGGGAGGGATGTGTCCCAAAGCTGGCCCTTTTACAACATTAATCTTTCCTCGATTTTTTTTCAGAGCTGTTCTGAACGACACAAGGTTCTAACATGTCTGAAGTTTGAATGCTTCATTGGCACAATTTTGTTTATAGAGAAAATGAGGTCTGCAGATGCTGGAGATCAGAGATGGAAATGTGTTGCTGGAGAAGCGCAGCAGGTCAGGCAGCATCGAGGGAACAGGAGAATCGACGTTTCGGGCATTAGCCCTTCTTCAGGAATGAGGAAAGTTTGTCCAGCAGGCTAAGATAAAAGATAGGGAGGAGGGACTTGGGGGAGGGGCGTCGGAAATGTGATAGGTGGAAAAAGGTCAAGGTGAGGGTGATAGGACAGATTGGGGTGGGGGCGGAGAGGTCGGGAAGAAGATTGCAGGTTAGATTGCAATTTTGTTTATACCAAACAGATAATACTTCAGGCAGATGACTAGAAAAAAAAGGTGGTATAACCAAGTTAGAGTGGACTGCTCTATGAGTGCGCAGGTCAGTTCAGTTCGGCGGTTATTTGAGTCTGGATCACAGTTAAAACTGGACGCTTTTCCCCTCCTTCTGCATTGATGACGTCGTAACCTGAAAGTATTTTGTGCCATTATATTCCTTGTGCGAAGAGGTTTGTTTATTGGGAATGTTGCAAGTAGTTTGAACAGCACCGTTATGTCTTGATAGCCTGTCAAGCTCAGATAGGATATGTTATCCGTTATCCTATTTTTTGTTTTTTGTGTTTCGTTCCGTGATTTTGGAAATAAATTCCAATTATTTAAAACTCGGCATTCAAGCCAGCAAATACACTCTGCGAATATCCATGATACATTACCTCAAACAAATTGCGACGTTACGGTCTCAGCTACTTGCTTTAAAATGTTTTAAGGGGTCGCGCCTGGTTCATAACAACGTACAATAACTTTGTTCATTAAATCCCGTCGATAAATGAGTCAGGATCAGAATGAATATAATATTGGTTAGAAGACAGAAAGGACTGGGCCAGTAGCTGAGGAGATGTAAGCTGAGTATACTAATATCTCCCAGTCACGAGTATTGAACCATCACATATTATGGCAAATGGAATGAAAAGCAATGCAAAGCAAGAGAACAGACCACCTTTGGGAGCTAGGATGATGAACGGTAATGTGACTAGAATTGGAAAATTTTGATTTGATGTACAGAATTATATTTTATATATGGACTGTTTAATCACAGATTATACAGGTTGATAAGATTGTTTATATCGGGACATTATATTCAGAATTAAAAACAGACAGAGATAACAAAATGTGTACGGTGACAGGGAATTACTTCAGAGTTACAGCAGTGATAAAGCTCATTCCGAGCTCGTACAGAGATGATGGGTTCCATGACCACCATCTTTGCTGTAATTATTCTGATAAATGTATTAAAAGCTTTCATCGCCTGAGGATACAAGACAATTCAAAAAGAACACAGAGGATGTCGTAAATTATAATATATTTCTATTGTCTCATAAAGTGTAGCTGTTTGTTGAGATTAGCGCATTGAAGGGAGCAGAAAAATGTACTTTTTTGGAAATTAAGGAAGGAACAGACGCCAGTGTAATGCAATTGTTACTTGCACAGGTAATGGGAAGAGGAATTGGGCATATTGTCCAAATGAAACCAGATTCAACATCTAGACCCTTCAAGAAAAGCATAACATTAGAGATAATGGAAATCTGAAATAAAAGCACAAAATGGTGGGGAAATACAACAGGTGAGATAGGATCTGGAGTGAGAAGCAGAGTTAAAATACTGAGTCTGTAATGAAATTTCTCTGAAAAATCACATTAGACTCAAAACGTAATTTCCTGTTTTATTCTCTGCTCTGATACTGCCAGACTGACGAGTTTCTCTGTAGCACTTTCAGTTGGTGCAATGGCAAGTGACAGACAGTAATTCTGGGCGTTTGCTTTCAGGATGGAGGCCTGGGACCAGCAGTTTTCACAAAGGTTGGTTCTAGGTTTTCATAGTTTGTCAGTTGTACAAATGATTTAAATGAGAGTATAGAAGCTATGGTTAGTAAGCTTGTGAATGACACCAAAATTGATGGCACAGTGGACAGTGAATAAGGTTTTCTACGATTACGAAAGAATTTTGTTCAAATGGGTCAATACGTTCTGAAATATGAGATATAGCTCAATCTGGATGAATACAAGGTATATAAAATACAGCATGTGTTTTCTGCTGTCTGATGCATCAGGAAATAGATGGTTTTACTCCCCATTTCATGGGGTCAACACAAATAAGTTGTTCTTGAACTTTAAGAGGCCGTACCCTCTCCCTAGATACCCCCTTGCTCTTAACGTATTTGAACAATATGTTTAGATTACCCCTAAACATTTCAGCTCATACTATCTTATATCCTTTTTTGCCTTCCTGATATTTATCTAATCATGCCCCACACTCTTCCTGTTGATTAAGAGATCAAATTGAATTAAGTTGTTTTCATCCGAAGTAAGATTCGCTTTCATTCTTGAGTAGAACCGCAATAACTTTTTTTCATCCGTTGTTCCTTAATGTTCCCAGCTTTACCGTTCTCTCTAACAAGAACATAATGCCTCGCAACTCGTCGTCACACTGTTGAACGTCTCCCACTTGTCAGACCTTCTTTTTGCCATTTAACAGTATACATCAATCAAACTTGGAAAGTCCTTGGCAGATGCTTTTAAAATTTGTGTTACTCCAATTAAAAATATAATGCTAATGGAAGGCTTATTCTGTTCCATAACCATTTTGAAAGTAATAGAATTTTGACTTCAATACGCAAAGTGTTCCCTAACTTTTACTTCAGCCACCTGTCCTGCCTGTTATAGGAAAAGAGGATATAGTTTTGCTCCTTCTCTCTGGAAGCATCCACGTATTGGTAAAGACAATTTTCTTGAAAACATTTCACAAAGTCTTCACCACAAAACGTTCACATTACGGTAGTCCCATTCAATTTTTGGAAAATTAACATTTATCATAATGAAAACCTTACTGTGTTTATGTATATCTGAGACCTCCCTACATATTTGTTCCTCTGTTTCTTTTTAATGTTGGGGAATATATAGTGCAATCCCATCAACGTATTCTTTCCCTTCTTATTTTTAATTTCTACTAATATATTTTAACTGGACGATTCGTCACAAATGAGCATGTTGTTCAATCTCTTCAGCGTAATCTTTACTTTCATATTTTCCCTCGTTACTGCAATACTTTATTCCCTAATCATCCTCTGGGTGCTTTGGTTTCCTCCCACAGCCCAAAGATGTGCAGGTCAGGTGAATAGGCCATACTAAATTGCCCGTAGTGTTAGGTGCATTAGTCAGAGGGAAATGGTCTGGGTGGGTTACTCTTTGGAGCGTCGGTGTGGACTTGTTGGTTCGGAGGGCCTGTTTCCACACTGTAAAGAATCTAATCTAATCTAATCATGATGGCAGCCCTCCAGCAAGCACTCTAAACTCAGCCAGCCACGGCATGTCTCATTTTCTATCCTTTTTATGGCACCTTATGCCTGGAATATTGAATTGCCACTCTTGAACATCTCTTAATCAGGTTTTAGTAACAGCTATAATGTCCCAATCCCACGTTCTTAAACCTGTCCTGAGTTCATCAGCCTTCCCTGTAGCACCCTTGAAATGAAATGAATGCAATTTAGTTCTTCAGACTTACTATATTATCTGACTCGCTCGTCTGTTTTTTTTCTAATTGATGTGCTTTCATCAAATTCATAACCTTCTCCAACCATCCTACAATTTATAATGCTACTTAGAATAACTCCTGTTTCCTTCTCTATAGATGTAAATTTTCCCTTGAAAAAGTGAGCAAATCATCTTTCTCAGATATTGGTTGCTTTCTAGTTAAGATTACCCCAATCCTTTTTGGTCTTTTGTATTGCAAAAAAAAAAATTCCAAAAAAACTTTTATCCCTGAACAATCAATCGTCTGCGATTGATTTTTTCCTCCTACCGTTTTGTTCTTTCCTTTGGTTGAGTTTAGAGTTGGGACCAAACACGAAATTACCACTTTTAACTTCTTTTTTAAAATCTTCTACCACAACTCTTAAATTTACTCTATACTATTTATTCTTTTCCCTAAAAATGGCATTCCTAACAATATGTGCTATAATTTTGGCTTCTCAATCTCATGTTTAACAATACGCTTCAAATGTTTAGAGACGTTTTTTATCCGAAAAACGGGACAGCAACAAGCTATCCTTAATTTACGCTTACTGCCACAGAAGCCCGTGTTTTGCCCCTGTCAGAGCAATCCTCTGTGGCAACAATTCTACCAAATATTGTCAAA
Organism: Chiloscyllium plagiosum; assembly: GCF_004010195.1. NCBI lineage: Eukaryota > Metazoa > Chordata > Chondrichthyes > Orectolobiformes > Hemiscylliidae > Chiloscyllium > Chiloscyllium plagiosum. The sequence continues at coordinate 17,666 of NW_025213819.1, read as the reverse complement.
CACTTCCTAATATTAGAATCGTTCCAAGTGTTCAATAACTGATGGCTCTTCCATTTTCTTCGGAGAGACTACACCTGCAAAAGTTCCAATAACTGAATATTTGTTTGAGGAAGGAATAGCCAGCCGAGACATTTCAACTATCTTTTTATCTTTCATGAGTCACCAACTTTCTGACTGACATTGCTGGATAATAACGTTCCTAAGTGTTCTAGCCATCTCTTTCGCTACTTTCTATATGGTCTTACTAACATTATGACTAAAAGCAGGATTTTATATGATACCTTTCACGACCTACATACAATAATGTTTAAATGTATAGATATGCATACACACACACGTGCACATATCAAACATGTAAGATTAAATAACATTAAATACTTAGCTAAATAACTCAATAAATCGACTACTTTTCAATACATTCCTCGAAGAAAAACATGTCTTTTCCAGACAAGAACTTATGTTGGACTCTCCGGAATGAAGGCATAACTTCTTATTTAAAGCTAAACTATTTGGTTTTCCAAAACAAAATGAAAACTTCTGCAATGAAAAAAGAAACATTTCAAAACATATACAGAATTTTCTAATCTTATGATTAAAATCGTGAGTTATTTTTGTCTATTGTTTGTTTTTTTGCAAGTTAATAAAACAACTAGAAAAAAAATTGTGTTTTAATAGACTATCATGAATACGTTAACTGCAATAAAATAATAATTAATATTTAACTATGTGTGCATTCGCATGAACAGCTGTATGGCTCATGATGCTCTGAGAACATTTCTTTAAAACTTTCTTTTCCAATATGAACAACAGTGGGCATATGTTCGAATAATTTGCTTCCAATTGTGGCGATTCATGATGATATGGTTTCGTCTCCTGCCGTGTTCTGAAAATCTAGAATTTTAGAGAATCCTTATACTCATCACTCTGGCTCTTTCAAACAAAATGATGGTTAGAAATGACAAGTTTAGGGAACCATAAATGACAGGTGAAATTGTGAGACTAGCTAAGAGGAACTAGAAGCGTACATAAGTTTGAGATGACTGAAGACAGACCAAGCTTTGGAAAAATATCAGGAATGTTGCACCAATCTAAAATGAGTAATTAAGGGGGTTAAAAAGGGTCAGGAAGTAACTTTAGCGAGCAGGTTTAAGTAAAATTCCGAAGCCTTTTGTTCATCTAAAAGGAAAAACAGGGTAACAAGTGAAGGGATTGGCGCACTCAAGGACAAAGGAGGAAAGTTGTGCGTCTAATCAGAGAAAACGAGTGAGATTCTTCATGAGTACTTTAAATCGGTATTCATCGAGGAGAGGGGCAGGAAGGATGCTGAGGGGGGAGATAGATGTTTGATTACTCTCAGTAAAGTCAGCATAAGTAGGGAGGAAGTGTTGAGTATTCTGAAAGGCATTAAAGTGGTCAAATATCCCGGCCCGAATGGAATCTATCCCAATTTTCTGAGGGATGCAACAGAGGAAATAGCTGGAGTCTTAACAGATATCGTTGCAGCATCCTTGAACACGGGTGGGGACATGGAAGACTGGAAAATTGCTAATGGTGTCACGTTGTTTCAGAAAGCTCTCAGAGATAATCCAGGTAATTATAGACCGGTGAACATGACGTCAGTGATTGGGAACCTGCTGGAGAAGATAGTGAGGGATGGAATCTATTCCCGCTTGAAATAAAATTGTCTTAGCATTGATAGGTAATATGCTTTAGTGGAGGAAACGTCATGTCTTCCGAACTTCATAGAAGTTTTTAAAGAAGTGACAAAGTTGATGAATGAGGCTGTATATGCCATTCACATTGATTTCAGTAAAATGTTTGATTTGGTTCCCCATGGAAGGCTGATGGAGAAGATGAAGTTGTTTGGGTTCCACGGTGCACTGTTGTGGAAAGATCACTCAACGTTCCATTAAAAAAATACCAGGAGATACAGAAAATCATTCACGAAATTAAACTTTAATCTTGTGTAATCGAAGCTAGAAAATCGCTCCCCTGTCTGCCCAAGAGCCTTCTGTTTCTATGTACTTTATGCAGTTTGTATTTTCCTGCGCTTATCTGATAACAATATGATACCCAATCATACTGGCTTGCTTTGTTTTCCTCACTTAATAATCCTCTGCCACACTGGTTCGCTACATTACACTTAACCTGTCAAATTACAGTACAATCGCCTTCAGTACTAGATCATCTAGTGGTGATTGAATTAGCCTATTACAATGTGAACTACCATTATTGATGACGGGTGCGCTGTAAAATGATGCTGTGCATGCATTACAACAGTAAGTTAACGACATAACTGTCAAATTAACATCCATGCATTTACCCCTTTGAGATCAACAACACTCATACAGAGAAAGAATACAAGGATGCTGGATGCACAAAAGCCAAATCGATTGCATAGTCCCAAAAGCGGGCAACAATAATTTCCAGGGATTATAACTCAAAGAATTATCCTTCTGCATCTGGAAGTACAGGCCAAAACCTCGCACCACTCGCACTGGAATAGGAAAAACAAGGTCTAAAAACCCCGTACAATCTAAATGCGCATGCAACTCATGCAATCAGGCGTCTCCATCGGAACAAGGCTTCAGCACTGCACCAGACATCAGATCATAGTAGTCAAGCAGCGGATCCAGAGCGGAAGAGGGGGCTGGGCCAGAGTCCACTGGAACAACAGAGATTTGTCTCGCAGTAAGATATATTAAAAATATAAAAATAGAGGTAGATCACAGCAAAAGACAAATAGAACATCAAGCAACATGACACCCGCAACAATCACAATCTTACTGAACAAAGTCCCCAATTCACTCACAATAGTATTCAACCAGACAAAAGACCCGATGGCTGGACACTGCATTCTCCTTAAGCTGCTTCTATAAATTCTGCAACCTATCCATATCCCCAGTAAAGGATCCCTCCAGGCTAGCAATTACCCCAGAACTGGACACAGACCCCACCTTTCGCAACTTACAAACAGTCCAAGGCCTACTGATTCAGCCATGCTGTCTGACTGGTCACATCCAATTGCTCAACTAACGCGGAGAGGGCATCATCAGAGTATTAAATAAATCCTTCCTAATTGTAATATATATGATTAGTCCACTCAGCATTCTTGCTAATACCAATGGCAGGGATAAGCGACTGACCTTAAACACATTGTAGTTACCCCGTGGCTGACCAATACCTTCAACAGGCACCGCAGAATCAGGGACACACTCCCATTTCGGGAAGCGCAAAGTCGGCGGGGCAGAACATTAAACTGATCCCATAGCGAGGCAAAAGTGTAATTGAAGAGCATCACACGAGTGCAGTTGCCATTCCAACCAAACGGAAGTGTTGGACACAGCCCCCTTCAAGGACACACAGCTACCAGGTATCAGCCAAGGGAACAAACTGAAAATTCATAACGAGCTCATCATGTATCACACGGACACGAAAAGGAGTGGCAGTTACAACACCAAATGTAAGTACACAAGTACCCTCAAAACGGCCCACGGAAACATTTTTCCTTTGGTCTGGAATTTTTAATTAATCCTTTCATTTCATCGCACAGATTTTCATCAAAGGTACCCTCTTTTGGGTAAATCTTGAGTTCGTTTTACCCATTTTTTAGATTTTTTTTACGATATTCTTTCTTACTACTGGCAATTTCTTACGCAGTACTTCAACCTCAGTCCCTTTGTTCAACTTGACATACATTCCAAACAAGCTAATCGATTGCCTCTGTTCTCACAATTCACTCCCGTATGCCTTACATATCCGGTAGCACATCGTCAATTGTTGTGAATATTCCATAACTCTACAACTCACAATCGTCTCTTATCGGTTTATCAGTCTTGAAACTCCCTTAGTTTCAACTAATTAATAAAGACAATCTATTCTCGTTCGTTCTGCCTCTACAATTCGAGGAGTGCACCTGCACAGTACTGTAATCACTGGTGCTTCTTTGAAATAGGTTTTAAGAAAAGCTCGATCTTAAATTCCTACAGTGCAAACCAAAATCAAATCACTCCCGGATCTCAAGCTCCCGGGAACAAGGCAAAAAACATTTGACAACCAAGAATAAATTGTGCGTTCAAACAAGACCACAATGGTTGAACTCGAGAGTTTGTACACACACACACACACTGTTTCTGCAAGCCAGAGTTTCAGTCTGATTATCATCCAGACCACTTTAAGAAAAAAAATCAACAGTCCAGTAACACTTTAGAAAATTTGCTATTCTCTGCTATTTTACTTCTAATCGTCTGCTTCCAATCTGCTGGCTTTCAATTAAATTGAAATTTAATAATACTAACAATAAAGCAGTCCTCACCGGTTCCGCCCATTCAGTCAACTGATATTTCTCTTCTTTCTTTTTTGTTTTTTATTTATTTTCTGTTGCTACTTCAGGGCAGAATCCACAGAAGTTATTTACACGACGTGGAATTTTGACTCGAACCTAATCAACCCCCTGCGCAGTTTTCCTGAACATCCTCAATCTTTGATTTACCATCCAGCTTTTGGTTCTTTCGATCAGAGAGAGCCACCAGAAGCTTTCTTTATACTTTTGTGTTTCCGAGAACCTCCCTTATTTGACAAAATATAGCCCAGATTAGCAGCAAAATTTTTACCCTTTCTTTTGTGTGTGGCCAACACTTTTATTCTACCCGTCTCAGGACAGCTCTCGCTAAATCTCAGATGCTACAGACTCTTTTTGAAGGGAAACGTCACTTCCCAGTCCCATTGGACGTGCCAAGATGGTTGTGGAAGAATAACTCAATATTTCGTAAAAAGAAAACCTGGAGATGCAGATAATCCCTCAACAAGTTAAACTTTTATTAGGAGAGAAAAGCTATGGCAATCAGCTAATTGTTACCCGATTGGCCACTAAACCCTTGTTTCACTGCAGTTTATACAGTTGTTGTTTCCGGGCTTTTCGGATAACATTAGCATAACCAATCACACTGGCTTGCGCTACATTTCTAAGCTAATCATCGTCTGCAACACTATTTCCCTACATTACACATAACCGATCACATTATTGCACCAACATTTTCAGCAGTAGCTTACCTACCAGTGAATTAACTAGTCTATTGCAGTGCACGACCATTATCTGTGACTAGCGCCCTGTAATATAATCCCGGGTATGCATTACATCACTGCCAGAGTAACTTCCATAATATTGTCTGAGTTGGTTTTCCTAAAACTTCTAACAAGCATGGTATGCTGGGAAATACGATTAACTGACGTGGCATGCCACTGAATTAACAAGTGAGAAACGATGGCTTGGTCAGAGGAAGAAAGGATATTTGTGGTGGGTTGTTTCTGACTGGAATTCTGCAACCAATGGTGATCTGCAAGGATCAGTGCTGGAACTTCTGCAATATAAATTTGTTTGTCTGTGTATATGAGGATAGGTGTAATGACAGTTGGAATATCATCTGTGTGAGCAGACGCACTTGAGGACATTGATTGCAAGAAGATAGTATGAACAAATTGCAAGATTCAGAGGACCATTGACACATGGAGAATCTTTGGTTGGAAGTCCGTAGTTCCTTCAAAGTTAAATTACTATAGCGTAACGAGGTGACAAACGTGTACAACATACTGACCTTCATCAGGTTAGGGAACTGAGTACAAAACTTGGCAGGTCACGTTGTAGCTCCATAATCCTTTAGTAAGTTGGCAAGTGTGGCATTGAGTACAGTTATGGTCACCGCAGTAGAAGAACGATCTGAGTGCTTTGGAACGAGTGTAATCGAAGTTTGCCAGGTCGTTTCTTGGAAGGTAATGGAATAACTTTCAGGAGAGGTTTGAGAAATTTGGATTATCTTCGTTGGGAGTCGGAAGCTAACGGGCGAACTGATAACAGTCCTTACGACTTTGAGAGATTTGGACATTCTCAATCTTTTATCTGAGACTAGAAATATCAAATCCAATGGTTAAGGTGGAAGGGGCAAGTTTATAGGAGATGCGAAAGGAAAGATTTTTTTACACAGTGATTGGTAGGTGTGTGGACATCGCTTCCAGGGGAGAGGTAGAAGCAGATATGGTCTCAGTGTTTAAGAAGCATATCAACAGACACTTGAAGAGTGGATGGCGGGCGTGTGCGTGGTTGTGGAGGAAAATGAACAATGTGAGGATATATATGATTAATTTCGAACTGCACCATTGACGCCACAGACCCGATGCATCAAGCACCCTGTCTCTGCACTAAATCTTGTGTGTTCTGGAGGACTGACAGGTCGTGTTGTGAGGTATAAAGCACCGGAACGGATACTTGTCATAAGTCATGCACCAAATTATTTACAAATTATTTACAGAGACTGAGGAGAGAGGGGCCAGACACATTGAAGGACAGCAAGATGCAGTGACAGAGGGATAAAACACAGAAAGAGAGAGAGAGCGGACAGAGAGATTGAGAGTCAAAGAGCAACATACATGAAGAGAAGAGAAGACTGACACGCAAGTAGTTTGCAGTTGCAGAATTGGCTGGGAAGGAAAAGGCGAAAACTGGGAAAGGGCATACAATGATGTAAGAGGACAGTCTTCCAAGAATTGAAAGGGCATATAACGTGTGACAGAGGAGCAGAGTTTTAATAACGGTGTCGCAAAGTTGTGTTATAGGAGCACCTGCATTTTTAAAAGGGAGGGCTTTCTGGGAGGCCAACTCAATCACACTGCAGACACCATGAAACAATTCTAAGTCAGGATTGCCCTCACTGCTGAGATCACTTACAATGCTAATCGCAACGTCATTTCCTTCCCTGTTGCTGCTGCCCCCAGGACAATTCCACCCCATTGAAGTCAATCAGCACAGCCGCCGCTGAAGACACCACGAATGTCATGCGTAAGGACACTTCCAATCCCGAGGATGCCACTGAATGCAGCACTTCCGCCCTCCAAAGAACATGGTTAGTGGCACTTCATTTGATGACAATTTCTGCCCCAACATCCAACTCCAACTCTGTGCCAGGTCCTTAATGCCAGCCTTGCTGAGTGGTTTTACCCATACCTCACACTTCCCATGACTGAGGATGAACGTTCAGTCCTCAGTTAGAGCCAGGTGCCATCTACGTTCATGGATCAAAGATTTCAACAGCTGTTGAGCATCACATTTTTCTTCTCCTGCCACTGTCTCCGTGCTTATTTTATCCATCAGGAGTCCCATCCAACATCCGAGGATCCCTTCTCCTACCTCCAAAATACTCCATCCACTGGATACCCTGTGCTGCTCTGTTGCCCAACCCAGACCGCTTCTGCAGCAACTGCCGCCATTTCATTGACCACCTCAACCGGTCCACCCCTTTCACGCACCCCAACCTCACTCTCACAATGCTCAGTCCTCAGTTCCCTTCACTTCAAGCCCAAACTCATCATCAACCAAGCTGGGAAATGGTGCAATGGTAACTCCTGAAGGTGGATTGTTCTACATATACGATGGAGAGGCAGAATCGCTACATTGATGGATCTGTGGGCGTCACCTTGTGCGACTGTGAGGAGGATTTACAGTCCATCAAATTCACAAGCACTTTCCACGCTGACCTCACGTTCACCTAACCATTCTCAGACACCTCACTCCTCGTCATGGACCTCTCCATTTCCATTTCTGGCAACCAGCTCAGCACGCACATCAGCTTGGAAGTTGGGAAGTTTGGAAGTTGGGAGTGCGCTGTGTTCGTTTGGTGCAATTACTTCTAAACAGTTGAAGACAGGCGCCAGCTCACGGATACCTCCTCCTGCTGCCCCCAACCACGACATCATCTTCCATCAACAAACCACCATCTCCCATATTATCCACAACCTCATCATCTCCGATATCTCTCATGCACAGCCTTCAACCTCTTTGTCCAGAAAACCCACACTTTTTGATTCTACCTCTCAACCAAAATTCACAAACCTTCTTACCACCATCGAACCACTGTCTCTTCCAAATCATGCCCCATAGAACCTATGTTTTCATATTTTGCCAGTGTCCTATTCCCCTCGGTCCGGGACCTTCCCACATACATTGGCAACACACTTCACGACCTCCACCTCCTCCATGACTTTCGTTTACATTTTGCTCGCAATATCTCATCTTCAGCATGGAGAAGCGTTCCATGCACGCATCCATTCAGCACGGTGCAACACTCCGTTTGCTCCACTCCCGCTGCTCCAGACATTATCCCTCCACCGATACATCCATTCAAGTGGCAGAACTGGTGTTCACCCTCAGCAACTTCTCCTTCGAATCCTCCCACATTTTTCAGACCTAACCGGCAGCCATGGCCAAACATGTGGGCCCAAGCCAATTCTGCCTCTCCATCGTATATGTAGAACAATCCACCTTCAGGAGTTACCATTGCACCATTTCTCATTTTTGTTTCCATTCGCTACATTGATGGTTCTGTGGGCGTCACCTTGTGCGACTGTGAGGAGGATTTACAGTCCATCAAATTCACAAGCACTTTCCACGCTGACCTCACGTTCACCTAACCATTCTCAGACACCTCACTCCTCGTCATGGACCTCTCCATTTCCATTTCTGGCAACCAGCTCAGCACGCACATCAGCTTCAATCCTAACCATTCCCAAACGACCTGAAAAAGAACTGCACCCTCACCTCCTCCTGTGAAAATGTGTCCCATAATCCTAAATCATCCATCCCGGTTGTATTTGTATCCAGTAGTACCAATTCAACTCCAGACCATTGCAGATGGCCTCGTTTTCAAGGAGAGCAACATCCCACTCCACGGGGTCAGCATGCCCTCCAGCGCATCTCTTCCATTTCCCGACCCTCGCCTTTGAACCCCATCTCTCCAACCACAATAAGAATAGAAATCCCACAGGACCTCGGCTTCCAACCTCAAATATACGGACAGAGCACATAATCCTCCGCCACTCCCGCCACCAAAGGCAGACCCAAGCACCAGATATATATATTTCCCTCTCCACGACTCTCAGCATTCCGTGGAGACAATTCCCTCTGTGACTCTCTCGTTATGTCCACGCGCCCTTCCAACCGACCCCCTATTCATGGTCGCCGCAGGACGTGTTATACCTGCGCCAACAACTACCCCTTCACCTTTATCCATGGGCCTAAATGATCCTTGCACATCCAGCAGAGATTATTCTGTGTTTGCAAACACGTCATCTACTGTATCCATTGGTCGTTATATGGTTTCCTCTACTTTACAAGGCGCCAACGTGTGGAATGTTTCAGCTAATATCTCTGGAACACACGCAACAAGCAACCCCACTGCCATGTGGCCATATACTTCAACTCCCCCTCCCATTCTGTTAAGGACATGCAAGTCCTGGACCACCTCCACTGCCAAATACTTGTCATACAACGCCAGGAGGAAAAACACCTCACCATTCGCCCTAGTACTCTCGAATGACACGCATCACAGTCGACTTCGCCAGTTTTCCCATCTCCCCTCCCTCCATTTCATCGCAATTCAAACCGCCAACGTGGTACTATCCGCTTGAATTGTTCTATGTCTCCATGTTCCTGCCCACCTTCTGTTCCGACCAATCACCACCACGCCCCAACTGCGTCTTCCTATCGGTTTCCTAGCTAACCTCCACTCAGCACCACTGCCTCCCATTTATCTCTCAGTCCCCTTCCCTGCTACAATCCTGATGAAGGACTTATGCCTGTAACGTCGATTCTGCTGCTCCTTGGATGCTGCCTGATTTGCTGTGGCTTCCAAACACCACAATTTTCGACACCCAAAACCATGCTGACTATTTCTACTCAAACAATGTTTTTTTACGAACATTCATAAATCCTAACTCTCAGAATCCTCTCCCATATTATGCCCACCAACGATATAAGAGTGACTTGTCCGTAATTCCCAGGATTATCGCTATTCCTCTTCTTGAATAACAGAAGAGAACATCTGGCACTGCTCAAGAGGCCGAAACAGGCATGTCTTCCATCCCTTCTCGTGGAAGCCTTGGGTACAACCCGTCTCCGCACGGGATTTATATATTGACAAAGTTTCCAGCACATCCATCTTCTTAACATCAACTTTTCGATAGTATCAGTCCCTTTCACTCTTCTCCAAACAAAATCCAGCTGTTCTCCAGCCTCCAAATGCAGCCTCATGAAATTGAGTCTGCACTAGAGGATATGAATAAGTAAATAATAAATCCGAAAGTGACTGGACAGAACGGGCTTATTGTTTATCGAGATAAATATTTAAGTCATTGTTTAAGAGTGCATATTATTCACTACAACAAAAAGAATTAAGGAAACAATGCAGAGCCGAATGTACAGCACACGAAATGCAGTACCAACGCCGTAGGTTTCAATTCACATCTTGTCCATTCAAAGAATTCACCGCCTCATACTTGTCACTCAGTCAGACAGTACAACCGTTGATGACTGAGGAGGTATGTAAATTCACTTGCACGTTGAGGGTTATTCTGCTCTGGACATTGTTCCAGTGTTGTCGTCAGCACATTTGTGTCAGGAACAAGTCCACAGTCGCTGTAAATAGGCAGAAGCCATTACTAATTTTGCAATCCATTCTCCTTGGTATTTCACAGTGTGATTGAGCTCATTTCCGAATTGATGCTGTGTTACAGTCTAAAAGAAAGTATTGGCAAATATGCTGAGGAGCTGTATCATGGCAGATGCGCGTTCTGTTGTCATGTGGTGATCTGA
>NW_025213819.1:0-6239 GCF_004010195.1 Chiloscyllium plagiosum | reverse complement strand
ATGAAACATGATAAATGCGGTCCATGACGCGTAAGCAACAAAGCTGAGTTACAAACCGCATTTCCATGGACAATTACCAATCATAAATCGAGCTTCCTGTGTGAAGCCTCGATGATGAGGTTACAAACAGCCCAGTGCGGTCACTGCTGTTAGAACCAAAGTCGGTGTTTTGCTTTTCAGTGTAGTGCATTGTTTTATGCTTTTCACAGCAAATGGCCAGAAAAATAAATCAGAGGGGAAAACCACAGTGAGCCAGTGAACCATCGCTGGCTGCAAGTTTCAAAGTGGCCATGAGAGAACCAACACGTGTGATGAGCCGGCACGAATTTCGGAAACAATTTGCAGCAATCCAGCACAATATAACTCCAGTGAGAACGACCATGCGATTGTGAAGAATGCTTTTGAAGAAAGAACAGTTGCTGCGGGAGAGAGGATGGCAAATGAAATGCATTTAACGAAAGGAGACTAAAGAATAATCTCAGAGTTTTCTTATCAGATACAAAGACAACGACGCAATTAACATGTCTAGACGGATTTTTTTTTACCGTTTCCTGCACATTTTCAAGAAGGAAAGCAAATTTTGCTCTGTACTTCTGTTCAATTTCCGTTGCTAGAAATGGGAAATCACTTCTTATTGATATACCCAATACCGTAATTGAGAAAGAAAAGCACGAGATCCATTTGAATGGCCGAAGTCAGGTGCAGTGAAGTCAGGAAGGGATGAAATGTTTTATAAATAAAGCTATCCGACAGCATCAGAGCACACTGTCAGCGGGACAGGTTCAAGTTTAAACTGAGGTTAATTGAATGAGTCAAAATATACTTGGATCGTTAGCAGAGTCCAAGTCGCAATTAACATTTCTAGGATGAAGTTTTAATCGTTTTCCGCCATTTCTATGATCGAGGATGATATTTTCTCTCTCTATTTCTGTACAGTTAACTTTGATTTAAAAAAAGGTTATCATTTATTTACGCAATACAGTAATTTAATAAAAGAATGCACGGGATCCACTTGAATGGCTGAAGTAAAGTGCAGTGAAGTATGCAACTGGCAAAGTGTTTTGTCAATTAGAGTATCCAATGGTACAAGTTCGGATCTGGCACCAGTTTGAAAGCTGGTGAAGTGTGACGGCAAAAGATTCCTTTCGACATGTTAAGCAGAATGAGAGACTGTGCTCTGCTCAGGCAGAATGCATGAGAAATGTGGGAATTAAATTATTATTTTATAAGATGTTTGAAACTCCACAACTAGCTGATGAAGAAGCATCGCTCCGAAAGCTAGTGTTTCCAAATAGACCTGTTAGATTAGATGAGATTACTTACATTGTGGAAACAGGCCCTTCAGCCCAACAAGTCCAACACCGACCCTCCGAAGAGCAACCCACCCGGACCCATTACCCTACATTTACCCCTTCACCTAACACTACGGGCAATTTAGCATGGCCAATTCACAAACCTGCACATTTGTTTTGACTGTGGGAGGAAACCGGAGCACTCAAAGAACACTTCCTTCTACATAAGATCAAAAAGGCCCATTCGAAGCTTTGCCCAAAAGTTACGAAATGCTGAGATTTCAAAAATTCTTCCTTGACACTCGAGCTATTGTACAATATATAACTGTCAACAGAATGATGACTTCCACCTTAATCCTTATTTTTATATTTAAAATATTTATCTGAAACAGTTATTCTTTCCCTGTATTAAAAAGACTACACTTAATTTTAAACCATCATTATGTAATTTTAAGGGATTGGGGCTACCATTTCTAAAGTCTCTTAGTAGCCTAAACAATGTTAGAACAGATTTATGTGAGTAGATAAGGATCATCCAACATGATGCCAGAGCACAAAAGGGTTAATCTGAAAAAAAATATCAAAGCATAATAGATAGAAAATGAAAAATGGCAAAAAATGTCCTTGGTGCCGACTAAACACCACTTACCCCAGACTTCTTCTTCCCGTAATTGTGAGCCATGAATATTGAAGCGTGGATTTAGCAAGAAAGACAGAGAAAGATCACAAGCTCAGACAGAAAAGACAAGATCTCAGACATGCAGTAACAGATGCCAAGGGACATAACAGTCATCACAACATAAACTGACAGAGTCATAAACAGAGTCTTAAATACAAATATTCTTCAATCCAGTACAGTGAATTTCATCACGATAGAAAGTACTTCATAAAACCTTTAGTATGTTAATATAGAAAAATTGAAGGCGAGAATGAAATTATATTTTGTCAATCTTCTCTATGAAGAAAAATGCAGAAGATATTCTAATCATGATATGAATAATTATACATTAATAGGAAAAGGTCATCTAATCATTCGAATGGACCCGTTGAACTAAAGCTTGGCGTTGTGTGATTTCGAACTTTGAAAATAACGTTGGGTTTCTCAAGAGATCAACGGTTATGAAACTCAAGTGACGACAGCTTGACAGAATAAGGTAGTTTGGAATAATTGAAGCAAGAATGGAAGTGTTCTATTCATAGTTCATGCATTTAATAGTACACTATGTCAGTATTTTATCACACACCACAACCGCTCCAGGGCAGTTAACAATGAGGCACATTGCAGGAGTCACACCTGGACCACCCCAGACATCAACCTCCCTTGTCTTGACATCTCCATTTCTATCTCGGGTGCAATCTCCAGGCGGATGAGTGCTAGAACCCCACAGACTCTCATCGCTAGACGAACGACACCCTTTCCCTGCCAACAACAGGCAAGTAGTCCACTGCATTCACGCAACACTTCAGCCGATACTGCATCTGCTTGGATGAGGAGACATTCCACTATCAAGCGTCATAGATGTCGACCCATTTTTGATCAAAGTGTTTCTCTGCCTTGTCATTCAGCGAGCCCTCGAGCGCACCTCCTCCATTCCCCACTGCACTGCTCTCAAAACCCCTTTACACAAATTAAGATAAGTTCACCCTTGCGTTCAGACAACGGCTGACCAGTCTCTACATTCAACCAATAATCCTTAAACACTTCTGACAACTATAATTGAACCACAACACCAAGAATACCTTGCTCTCGCCACCCCTCATGAGTACATCAAGTCTCGTTTCAGTCCCCAAATGTTTGGTGACATTGCCCCGTAAACGCTCCCGAACCCAAAGGCACATTCCCATCCGACTTAAGGCATGTAAAAACTATTGGCACACTTCCACTCACTCACCTCCATCCCGGGTACCAAACTGTCTTTCCAGGTAGAACTGATGTTCACCTGCTCCTCTCCAAACTAGTTTACTGTATCCAGTGGTTCGGATGAGGTCTACTCGTCATCAGCGAGAGCAAGAGTAAACTGAGGCCACGTTTCACTAAGCATCTCAGCCTGGCCTGCAGGAGCCGGCCTGACCTCCTAGTCGTTATCTGTTGTAATTCGTTTTCCAGCATGTCCATCCTTCGCCTCCTTCTTCGCCACAGCGTATCTGACTGCAGGTTGTGGGAAACGTCACCTCATCCTCTGCCTGCAGAGAATATGGACTGAACACGCAGCATTGAATTCTCTCATCTCAAATACCTTCATTTCCTATCGCCCAGCACCATTCCATCCCCTCCCCTGGCCACCTCTTCCATCCCACTAACAAAGCATTTCTTCCAGAAACAAACCAAATGCATTGTTCCCATTAACCAACCAGGCCATACCCTCTATTTGATTTCACGTGTCCTGAACAAACAATACTGCGATCCTCAACCACGACCCTGCTTAATCTATGGATCCACTTCCACCCATCTCCAGGACTGAAGGAAGGTCACACCCGAAACTTTGATATCTTTACCTCCTGATGCTGCCGGACTTGCCTTGTTTTCCAAGCCTCCTGCTTGTCTGCCTTGGATTTCACCATCTGCAGTTTTTTTTGTCTCTTCTGATGTCACACGTAGGCCGACTGATTTCCTCCACTAAACGAAACAGGGAGAAAACTTGTCCTGATGCGAGTTTATTTAATCATTAAATTCAAATTTATCGACTATGAATGCATTAGAATCTATATACATACAGAGATACTGAGATTACGATACCTGTGCTTCAACCAGAATTCCTTACATTTGCTTATAGTTCAATGCAATTTTAGCTCAGTGGCCTTGTGTCTAAGTTGTTTGCACTGCTTCCTCACAGCGCGAGACAACTAAGTTCAGTTGCAGCCTCGGACGACAGCTTGTGTGGAGTTTGCACGTTCTTCCCATGTGTCAGTAAGTTTTCTCCAATATTCAGAACACGAGCATATCAGGTGAATTGACCAAGCGAAATTGGCCATACTGTTCAGGGATGTGTAATTTAGGTACAATCGTCAGGCGAAATGCAGAGTACTCGGGTCGGGGTGTGGATCTGAATGGGATACTCTTCGAAGGTTCAGTGTGGACTTGTGGGACCAAGTGGCCTTTTTCCACACTGTACGGATTCCATTTTAAAAAAATGAAGAGTCTGTGTGATCTCTTCATCCTTTGATCTAACCTCATCTGTTACCGATCATGCTCGCTCTACCCACATCCATACCTGTACTGACTTCTTCCTGATCAATTTCTGTGCCTGCATGTGCTCGATGTTATTCGTTTTCTAAATTACAATAATCTCTGATCTTTGTCTCCCCTTATTTAAAATCTTACTACCATCTGTTTTAGGCTCGGTTATGCACAACATTTTACAACATCAGACTGATAGTCAATATTGTAAAATCCGAATAAACATAAACCTCAGAGTAGGGTGAGACGATTTCCAGCTTCCTCTGCATATTATAGGGACTGGAAAACAGAGTTTTCCTCCTGAAAAGATTTATATCAAACGATTTCTCTTGGCACAGTGACTCAATTGTTAACACAGCTGCTTCACTGTGCAAGACACGTCGGTTCAATTTCATCCTCAGGCGACCACAGGAAGTTTGTACATTCCCCCTGTGTCTGCATTGATATCCTCTGAGAGCTCCGATTTTGTCTCACAGTACAAAGATGTGCACAAAACGTGGGTTATACGTGGTAAATAGCCCATAATATCCAGGGATGTGCAGTGTCGATGTGTGAGCCATGTGAAATGCGGGCTGCAGGATTTGGGTAGCTGCACTGGACATTCTTTGGAAGATTGGTGTGGATTCCGTGGACTGAACGGCCGGCTTCCACAAGAAAGGTATTTGGTTATACTTATTCTGATCGCCAGGCTCACAAGTAAACCCTGGTAAAAATTGATGACTGTCCACTCCCATCTCTTGGCCAGAATTCGTTTTCTCAAAAACAACACTCACGGAAAATGACAATTATTTAACCCTTTGAAGATACAATCAAAAATACATAAGTTGCTCATTTATCCCTTAGAGCCTGCATTGCTAATAGATAATTTCACACACCTCATATCGACATGCATGAATATTTCTGAATATCCCTGCTTTTCTTTAACTTCATTGGTCATCAAGGAGCTAGCTCTGCCGTCATGACATCTTTTCATTAAAAAAATCATTTATTAACCTTTGAAGCCCAGAATTCTATAGACTCATAACTACCCCTGAGAGAACAAAAACACCATATTTTTCAAATATACATGCCCCGTTTTGTTAAAGTAGGACTGAATGCTAGAAATTAACAAAGCAAACTCGTTGCAAATACAACGCAATCTAAAGCAGTGTAACACTGTGCACAGACTAACTCACTTTGCTCCATTTTTAAACGCAACAAGATGTTCTGAAATAAATCAATTTTAACTGTATCAAGAACATACAGAGCTCACATTGATGTTCAACATCAACAATTTACAAAGGAGATAACCAGGGATCTGAACAGCTGCTAGACTTGGCTCGTGACTTCGCTCTAACTTATCAATTACTGCATCTTCCATTTCTTAGATAAGAAGCTGTTTTAATTAGTCTGGAACTGATGGTTCAACAAGATCCTCTGAACTGACCCATTCAAGTGGGCCCTGGAATACAATTGAAATAGCTCCTCACTAACATGGCTATGCATCTCATCATTGATATTCGTTGAACTCACTTGAGCAAAAACCTTGCATCAGCTGCTATGATACCGTTTTCAAAACATGTTATAACTGCTCAAGAAATAAAATCACAAATTGATGTCAACGCTTCTGACCAAAACGCACATCGCGGAATTCATTAAGGAGTGATTCCTCAACAATGAAGGGTAGCTTCATGGTCTTCACTTATCTCAATGACGTTACTGATGAAGAGTTACTGGACTCGATAGGTTACCTCTGATTTTTTTTTCACAGATGCAGCCAGAATTGCCGT
>NW_025213818.1:23872-36185 GCF_004010195.1 Chiloscyllium plagiosum | reverse complement strand
GGACCTGATCAGTTGTATCCCAAAAGTATGTGGGAAGCTAGGAAAGAGATTGCTCAGCATTTTGCTGATATATTTGTATCATTGATTTCCACAGGTGACGTGTCAAAAGACTGGAGGGCTGCTAACATGGTGTCATTATTTAAGAAAGTAAGGAAAGAAACAGGTAACTATAAATCGGTGAACCTGACGTCAATGGTGACTAGAGCTGAAAATGTGTTGCTGGAAAAGCGCAGCAGGTCAGGCAGCATCCAGGGAACAAGAGAATCGACGTTTCGGGCATAAGCCCTTCTTCAGCAACACATTTTCAGCTCTGATCGCCAGCATCTGCAGTCCTCACTTTCTCGTCAATGGTGACTAAATTGTTGGAGGGGATTTCGAGGAAAAGGATCTCTATCCATTTGAAAAGACAAGGACTGAAGAGGGCTTTGTACATTGGAGATCACGTCTCACTGACTCGGTGGATTTTTTTGAGGAAGTGATGAAGATGATTGATGAAGGAAGGCTAGTGGATGTTGTCTTTATGGAATTCAGTAAGAAATCCAAAATGTTCTACATGGTAGACTGGTTAACAAGGTTAGACTGCCTCGGATTCAGGCAGAGCTCGACATTTAGATCCAAAATTTTCTTTAATATTGGAGACAGGCCGTGACAGTGGATGTTTGTTCATTGAACTGCGACCCGTGGCCTGCCGCAATGATCAATTGTGGGTCCACTGCCTTTTGTCACTAATACAAATCATTTGCACTTGGGTATATGAAGTATAGTCAGTAAGTTTGTAGATAATGCCAAATTGGTTGGTGTCGTCGACAGTGAAGAATGATCTCTCAGACGACAATGGGACCTTGATGAGGTGAGCTGAGGGGTGGCAGATGGAGTTAAATTTAGATAAATGTGAGGTGGTGCATTTTGGCAAGACAATCAGGGCAAGACATGTAGGGAGGGTCCTGTCGAAAGTTGCCAGTCAAAGAGAACTCCATTGAAATTATAGAACCCCTACAGTGAGGAAACATGCTATTCGGCCCATCGAGGTCAACCCTCTAAACAGTATCCTACTGGACAAACCCCTACCCTATCCCTTTGAGCCTGCATTTCCCATGGCCAATCCACCTCGCCCACACATCCCAGGGTACTTGGGGCAATTTAGCATGGCCAATCTACACTTGCCTGTATATCTTCTACTGTGGCAGGAAAACATAGCACCCGAAAGAAACACACGCAGACACGGGGAGAATGTGCAAACTCCACACAGGCAGTCATTCAAGGATGGAATTAAACCCAGATCGTTGCGCTCTGAAGCAGCAATGCTAGTCACTGAGTTACTGTGTCACCTTGTGTTGCAGGCTCTCCGTTCCTTGAAAATACCGTCACAAGTAGACAGTGCAGTGAAGAATGCACTTGGTGATCTTCCCTTTATTGGTGCGTGCTTTGAGTCTATGCGTTTGCATGACATGTTGCACCTGTCCACGACATTGGTGTGCCACTTTTGTAATATTGCCTTTAATTCTGGTCTTCCTGCTGTCAGAAAGATGTTGTCAAACTTGAAAGGGTGCAGAAGAGATTTAAAAGAATGTTGCAGATGTTGGAGGGTTTGAGCTAAAGGGAGAGTTTGAATAGGCTGGGAGTATTTTCAAGTGCTGAGGCTGAGGGGTGACCTAAAAAAAGATTATAAAATCATGAGGAGCATAGATAAGGTAAACAGTTAATGTCTTTACCCCAAGATAGGCGAGTCGAAAATTACAGGACAAAGGTTTAAGGTGAGAGGGGAAAGATTCATAAAGTGAAATGAGATACAACACTTTCAAAGAGAGACTGCTGTGTGTATGGATTGAGTACCCAAAAGAGGTGGTGGAGGCAGGCACAGTTACAAGGCATTTGAATGGGTACATGCATGGGAAGGGTTTAGAGGGATATGGGCCAAATGCTGGCAAGGGGGACGAGATTAATTTAGGATATTTGATCAGAATGGACGACTGGATCGAAGGGTATTTTCCATGCTGTCCATCACTGAGACTCTGTTGACTCTTGAGTGTATAACGCAGGAACAGGAAGGGGCTACTCAGGTTCTGAATTCTGTCAGTCAGCTTGTTTGAGCAGTTACTGAGAGTCAAATACAAAAATACATCATTCAGATATTGATGGTGTTTTACAGAAATAGGAGAAAGGCTTTTAGTCAAGAGAAGCTGTAAAGAATGTGAAGAGGCCATTCAGTCGCTCCACTCCATTCCACAGAAGCAGCAGGTGAGCACAGAGCTATTGGAGCCTGTTAGTCAGTAGCAAGAGGAAGACATCTACTTTCACAAATTTGGGATCAGGAGGCATCACTCAGTTGCTCAAGAATGGGACACAGGAACAGGAAGCAGTCACTCAACTGCTTGAGACTGGGATAGAGGAACAAAAGGCAGTTATTCAACTGCTTAAGACTGGGACACAGGAACAGGAGGCAGTCACTCAACAGCTCGAGACTGGGTCACAGGAACAGGAGGCAGTCATTCTACTGCACGAAACTGGAACACAGGAACAGGAGAGAGTCATTGAACTGATCGAGATTGGGACACAGGAACAGGAGGCAGTCATTCCACTGCAAGAAACTGGAACACAGGAACAGGAGAGAGTCATCGAACTGATCGAGATTGGGACACAGGAACAGGAGGGAGTCACTCAACTGCTCGAGACTGGGAAACAGGAACAGAAGGCGGTGACTCAACTGCTCGAGACTGGGACACAGGAACAGGAGGGAGTCACTCAACTGCTCGAGACTGGGACACAGGGACATAAGGGAGTCATTCAACGGCTCGAGACTGGGACACCGGGAAAGGAGCGGTGACTCAACTGCTCGAGAATGGGAAACAGGAACAGGTGGCGGTGATTCAACTGCTCGAGTCTGGGACACAGGAACAGGAGGGAGTCACTCAACTGCTCGAGATAGGGACACAGGGACAGAAGAGAGTCACTCAACGGCTCGAGACTGGGACACAGGGAAAGTAGCGGTGACTCAACTGCTCGAGACTGAGAAACAGGAACAGGAGGCAGTCACTCAACTGCTCGAGATTGGGACACATGAACAGAAGGTAGTCACGCAACTGCTCGAACCTGGGACATAGGAACAGGAAGAAGTCACTCAACAGCTCGAGACTGGGAAACAGGAACAGGAGGCGGTGACTCAACTGCTCGAGACTGGGACACAGGAATAGGAGGGAGTCATTCAACTGCTCGACACTGGGACACAGGGAAAGGAGCGGTGACTCAACTGCTCGAGACTGGGAAACAGGAACAGGAGGCAGTCACTCTCCTGCTCGAGATTGGGACACAGGAACAGGAGGTAGTCACGCAACTGCTCGAGTCTGGGTCACAGGAACTGGAGGGAGTCACTCAACTGCTCGGGACTGGGTCACAGGAACAGCAGGGAGACACTCAACTGCTCGAGACTGGGTCACAAGAACAGGAGGCAGTTATTCCACTTCACGAAACTGTGTCACAGGAACAGCAGACAGTCACTCAACTGCTCGAGTCTGGGACACAGAAACAGAAGGTAGTTACTAAACTGCTCAATAATGGGACACAGGAACAGGAGGCAGTCAATCAACTGCTCTAGACTGGGACACAAGTACAGCAGGGAGTCAGTCAACTGCTCGAAACTGGGACAGGAACAGGAGGGGGTCACTCAACTGCTCGACACTGGGACACAGGAACAGGAGGGAGACAATCAGCTGCTCGAGACTGAGACACAGGAACAGTAGGGAGTCACTCAACTGCTCGAGTCTGGGTCACAGGAACTGGAGGGAGTCATTCAACTGCTCGAGACTGGTACACAGAAACAGGAGGGAGTCATTTAACTGCTCGAGACTGGGACACAGGGACAGGAGAGAGTCATTTAACTGCTCGAGACTGGTACACGGGAACAGGAGGCAGTCACTCAACAGCTCGAGACTGGGACACAGGCACAGGAGGCAGTCACTGAACAGCTCGCGACTGGGTCACAGTAACAGGAGGCAGTCATTCCACTTCCCGAAACTGGAACACAGGAACAGGAGAGCGTCATTGAACTGTTCGAGATTGGGACACAGGAACAGGAGCGAATCACTCAACTGCTCGAGACTGCGAAACAGGAACAGGAGGCGGTGACTCAACTGCTCGAAACTGGGACACAGGAACAGGAGGGAGTCATTCAACTCCTCGAGACTGGGACACAGGAACAGGAGGGAGTCATTCAACTCCTCGAGACTGGGACACAGGGAAAGGAGCGGTGACTCAACTGCTCGAGACTGGGAAGCAGGAACAGGAGGCAGTCACTCAACTGCTCGAGATTGGGACACAGGAACATTAGGTAGTCACGCAACTGCTCGAGTCTGGGTCACAGGAACAGCAGGGAGACACTCGACTGCTCGAGAATGGGTCACAAGGACAGGAGGCAGTTATTCCACTTCACGAATGTGGAAGACAGGAACAGGAGACAGTCATTCAAGTGCTCCAGATTGGGACATGGGAACAGGAGAGAGTCATTCAATTGCTCGAGACTGGAACACAGGAACAGGAGGCAGTCACTGAACTGCTCGAGATTGGGAAACAGGGACAGGAGGGAGTCACTCAACTGCTCGAGATTGGGACGCAGGAACAGGAGGTAGTCACGCAACTGCTCGAGACTGGGACACAGGAATAAGAGGCAGTCACTCAACTGCTCGAGTCTGCGGCATAGGAACAGAAGGTAGTAACTCAACTGCTCAAGACGGGGACACAGGAACAGGAGGCAGTCACTCATCTGCTCTAGACTGGGACACAGGGACAGGAGGGAGTCACTCAACTGCTCGAGACTGGGACACTGGAACAGAAGGCAGTCACTCAACTGCTCGAGTCTGGGTCACAGGAACAGGAGGGAGTCATTCAACTGCTCGAGACTGGGAAACAGGGACAGGAGGCAGTCACTCAACTACTCGAGCTTGGGACACAGGAAAAAGAGGGAGTCATTCAACTGCTCGAGATTGGGACGCAGGAACAGGAGGTAGTCACGCAACTGCTCGTGACTGGGACGCAGGAACAGGAGACAGTCACTCAACTGCTCGAGACTGCGGAACAGGAACAGGTGGGAGTCAGTCAACTGCTCGAGTCTGGGACACAGGAACAGGATGGTGTGACTCAACCGCTCGAGACTGGGACACTGGAACAGAAGGCAGTCACTCAACTGCTCGAAAATGGGACACAGGAACAGTAGTGAGTCAGTCAGCTGCTCGAGACTGAGGCACAGGAACAGTAGGGAGTTGCTCAACTGCTCGAGTCTGGGAAACAGGAACTAGAGGGAGTCATTCAACTGCTAGAGACTGGGACACAAGAACAGGAGGGAGTCATTCCACTGCTCGAGACTGGGACACAGAGAAAGGAGCGGTGACTCAACTGCTCGAGACTGGGAAACAGGAACAGGAGGAATTCACTCAACTGCTCGAGATTGGGACACTGGAACAATATGTAGTCACGCAACTGCTCGAGTATGGGTCACAGGAACAGCAGGGAGACACTCAACTGCTCGAGAATGGGTCACAAGGACAGAGGCAGTTATTCCACTTCACGAATCTGGAACACAGGTACAGGAGACAGTCATTCAAGTGCTCCAGATTGGGACATGGGAACAAAAGAGAATCATTCATCTGCTCGAGACTGGAACACAAGAACAGGAGGCAGTCACTGAACTGCTCGAGATTGGGAAACAGGGACAGGAGGGAGTCACTCAACTGCTCGAGTTTGGGACGCAGGAACAGGAGGTAGTCACGCAACTGCTCGAGACTGGGACACAGGAACAGCAGTCAGTCACTCAACTGCTCGAGTCTGCGGCACAGGAACAGGTGGGAGTCAGTCAACTGCTCGGGTCTGGGACACAGGAACTGGAGGGTGTGAGTCAATTGCTGGAGACTGGGACACAGGAACAGGAGGCAATCACTCAACTGCTCGAGACTGGGACACAGGAACAGGAGGCCGACAGGAAGATGAGGGATTCACTCAACTGCTTGAGACTGGGACACAGGAACAGGAGGCAGTCACTCAACTGCTCGAGACTGGAAGACAGGAACAGGAGAGAGTCATTCAACTGCTCGAGACTGGAACACAGGAACAGAACTGCTCGAGTCACTCAACTGCTCGAGTCTGGGTCACAGGAACTGGAGGGAGTCACTCAACTGCTCGAGACTGGGTCACAGGAACAGCAGGGAGACACTCAACTGCTCGAGACAGGAACATGAGAGAGTCATTCAACTGCTCGAGACTGGAACACAGGAACAGATGCAGTCATTCAACTGCTCGAGATTGGGACACAGGAACATGAGAGAGTCATTCAACTGCTCGAGACTGGGTCACAGGAACAGGAGTGAGTCAGTAAACAGCTCGAGACTGGGGCACAGGGACAGGAGGCAGTCAGTCAACTGTTCGAGAATGGGACACAGGAACAGGAGGAAGTCACTCAACTGCTCGAGACTGGGATAGACGAACAAGACGTAGTCACTCAACTGCTCGAGACTGGGACATTGGAACAGGAAGTAGTCACTCATCTGCTCATGACAGGGACACTGGAACAGGAGGCGGCGACTCAACTGCTCGAGACTGGCACACAAGTACAGGAGTAAAACGGTCAACTGCTCGAGACTGAGACACAGGGACAGGACGGAGTCAGTCAACTGTTCGAGACTGGGACACAGAACTGGAGGGAGTCATTCAAATGCTCGAGACTGGGATTCAGGAACAGGAGGCAGCCACTCAACCGCTCGACACTGGGACACAGGAACAGGAGGGAGTCATTTAACTGCTCGAGACTGGAACACAGGAACAGGAGGCAGTCACTCAACTGCTCGAGCGTGGGACACAGGAACAGGAGGGAGTCATTTAACTGCTCGAGACTGGGACACAGCGAAAGGAGGCAGTCACTCAACTGCTCGATTGTGGGACACAGGAATAGGAGGGAGTCATTCAACTGCTCGAGCCTGGTACACAGAAACAGGAGGGAGTCATTTAACTGCTCGAGACTGGGACACTTAGACAGGAGGTAGTCACTCAACTGCTCGAGCCTAGGACACAGGGACAGGAGGTAGTCACTAAACTGCTCGAGCCTAGGACACAGGAACAGGAAGACGTCATTTAACTGCTTGAGACTGGGACACAGGGATAGGACGGAGTCACTCGACTGCTCGAGACTGGAAGACAGGAACAGGAGAGAGTCATTTAACTGCTCGAGACTGGGACACAGGAACAGGCGGCTGTCACTCAACAGCTCGGGACTGAGTCACAGGCACAGGGGGCAGTCATTCCACTGCCCGAAACTGGAACACAGGAACAGGAGAGAGTCATTGAACTGCTCGAGATTGGGACACAGGAAGAGGAGGGAATCACTCAACTGCTCGAGACTGGGACACAGGAACAGGAGGGTGTCATTCAACTGCTCGAGACTGGGACACAGGGAAAGGATCAGTGACTCAACTGCTCGAGACTGTGAAGCAGGAACAGGAGGCAGTCACTCAACTGCTCGAGATTGGGACACAGGAACAGTAGGTAGTCACGCAACTGATCGAGTCTGGGTCACAGGAACTGCAGCTAGACACTCAACCGCTCGAGAATGGGTCACAAGGACAGGAGAAGTTATTCCACTTCACGAATCTGGAACACAGGAACAGGAGACAGTCATTCAACTCCTCGAGACTGGGACACAGGGAAAGGAGCGGTGACTCAACTGCTCGAGACTGGGAAACAGGAACAGGAGGTAGTCACGCAACTGCTCGAGACTGGGACACAGGAACTGGAGGCAGTCATTCAACTGCTTGAGTTTGGAACAGTGGAACAGAAGTTAGTCACTCAACTGCTCGAGTCTGCGGCACAGGAACAGGAGGCAGTCAGTCAACTGCTCGAGTCTGGGACACAGAAACAGAAGGTAGTCACTCAACTGCTCAAGATCGCGACACAGGAACAGGAGGCAGTCACTCATCTGCTCTAGACTGGGACACAGGAACAGGAGGGTGTGAGTCAATAGCTCGAGACCGGGACAGTGGAACAGAATGCAGTCACTCAACTGCTAAAAATGGGACACAGGAACAGGAGGGAGTCCGTCATCTGCTCGAGACTGAGACACAGGAACAGTAGGGAGTCACTCAACTGCTCGAGTCTGGGTCACAGGAACTGGAGGGAGTCATTCAACTGCTCGAGACTGGGACATAGGAACAGGAGGGAGTCATTCAAGTCCTCGAGACTGGGACAAAGGGAAAGGAGCGGTGACTCAACTGCTCGAGACTGGGAAACAGGAACAGGAGGAAGTCACGCAACTGCTCGAGATTGGTACACAGCAAAGGTAGGTAGTCACGCAACTGCTCGAGTCTGGGACCCAGGGACAGGAGGCAGTCACTCAACTGCTCGAGTCTAGGTCACAGGAACTGGAGGGAGTCATTCAACTGCTCGAGACTGGGTCACTGGAACAGAAGGTAGTCACTCAACTACTCGAGCCTGGGACACAGGAACAAGAGGGAGTCATTCAACTGCTCGAGACTGGGACACAGGAACAGGAGGGAGTCATTAAACTGCTCGAGCTTGGAACAGTGGAACAGAAGGTAGTCACTCAACTGCTCGAGCCTGGGACACAGGGACAGGACGTAGTCACTCGACTGCTCGAGATTGGGACACAGGAACAGGAGGGAGTTACTCAACTGCCCGTGATGGGGACACAGGAACAGGAGGTAGTCACGCAACGGCTCGAGACTGGGACACAGGAACAGGAGGGAGTCAGTCAACAGCTCGAGACTGGCGCACAGGGACAGGAGGGAGTCAGTCAACTGTT
Source organism: Chiloscyllium plagiosum (assembly GCF_004010195.1). Lineage (NCBI taxonomy): Eukaryota > Metazoa > Chordata > Chondrichthyes > Orectolobiformes > Hemiscylliidae > Chiloscyllium > Chiloscyllium plagiosum. The sequence continues at coordinate 27,388 of NW_025213818.1, read as the reverse complement.
CACGACTGGGACGCAGGGACAGGAGGGAGTCACTCAACTGCTCGAACCTGGGTCACAGGAACTGGAGGGAGTCATTCAACTGCTCGAGACTGGGACACAGGAACAGAAGATAGTCACTCAACTGCTCGAGCGTGGGACACAGGATCAGGAGGTAGTCACTCAACTGCTCGAGCCTAGGACACAGCAACAGGAGGGCGTCATTTAACTGCTTGAGACTGTATCACAGGGACAGGATGGAGTCACTCGACTGCTCGAGACTGGGACACAGGAACAGGAGGGAATCACTCAACTGCTCGAAACTGGGACACAGGAACAGGAGGGAGTCACGCAACTGCTCGAGACTGCGAAACAAGAACAGGAGGCGGTGATTCAACTGCTCGAGACTGGGAAACAGGAACAGGAGGGAGTCTCGCAACTGCTCGAGACTGGAAGGCAGGGACAGGAGGGATTTATTCTACTGCTCGAGACTGGGACACAGGGAAAGGAGCGGTGACTCAACTGCTCGAGACTGGGAAACAGGAACAGGAGGCAGTCACTCAACTGCTCGAGATTGGGACACAGGAACAGTAGGTAGTCACTGAACTGCTTAGACTGGAAGACAGGAACAGGAGAGAGTCATTCAACTGCTCGAGACTGGAACACAGGAACAGGAGAGAGGACACAGGAACAATAGGTAGTCACGCAACTGCTCGAGTCTGCGTCAAAGGAACAGTAGGGAGACACTCAACTGCTTGAGACTGCGGCACAGGAACAGGAGGGAGTCACTCAACTGCTCAAGACGGGGACACAGGAACAGGAGGCAGTCACACAACTGCTCGAGACTGCGGCACAGGAACAGGAGGGAGTCACTCAACTCCTCTAGGCTGGCACACAGGAACAGGAGGGAGTCAGTCAACTGCTCGAAATTGGATCACAGGGACAGGAGGGTGTGCGTCAATTGCTCGAGACTGGGACACAGGAACGGGAGGCAGTCACTCAACTGCTTGAGACTGGGACACTGGAACGGAAGGCAGTCACTCAACTGCTCGAAAATAGGACACAGGAACAGGGGTGAGTCAGTCAGCTGCTCGAGACTAAGACACAGGAACAGCAGGGAGTCACACAATTGCTCGAGACTGGGACACAGGAACAGGAGGCAGTCACTCAACAGCTCGGGACTGAGTCACAGGAACAGGAGGCAGTCATTCCACTGCCCGAAACTGGAACACAGGAACAGGAGTGAGTCATTGAACTGCTCGAGATTGGGACACAGGAACAGGAGGGAGTCATTCAACTGCTCGAGAGAGGGACACAGGGAAAGGAGCGGTGACTCAACTGCTCGAGACTGGGAAACAGGAACAGGAGGCAGTCACTCAACTGCTCGAGATTGGGACACAGGAACAGTTTGTAGTCACGCAACCGCTCGAGTCTGGGTCACAGGAACAGCAGGGAGACACTCAACTGCTTGGGAGTGGGACACAGGATCAGGAGGCAGTCACTCAAATGCTCGAGACTGCGGCAGAGGAACAGGAGGGAGTCACTCAACTGCTCAAGACTGGGACACAGGAAAAGGAGGGAGTCACTCAACTGCTCGAGACTGGGACACAGGAACAGAAGGCAGCCGCTCAACTGCTCGAAAATGGGACAGAGGAACAGGAGTGAGTCAGTCAGCTGCTCGAGACTGAGACACAGGAACAGAAGGGAGTCACTCAATTGCTCGAGTCTGGGTCACAGGAACTGGAGGGAGTCATTCAACTGGGACACAGGGAAAGAAGCGGTGACTCAACTGCAGGACACTGGGAAACAGGAAAAGGAGGCAGTCACTCAACTGCACGAGACTGGGACACTGGAACAGGAAGCAGTCATTCCACTGCCCGAAACTGGAACACAGGAACAGGAGAGAGTCATTGAACGGCTCGAGATTGGGACACAGGAACAGGAGGGAATCACTCAACTGATCGAGACTGCGAAACAGGAACAATGGGCGGTGATTCAACTGCTCGAGACTGGGACACAGGAACAGGAGGGAGTCACACAACTGCTCGAGCCTGGGACACAGGGACAGGAGGGATTTATTCAACTGCTCGAGACTGGGACACAGGGAAAGGAGCGGTGACTCAACTGCTGGAGACTGGGAAACAGGAACAGGAGGCAGTCACTCAACTGCTCGAGACTGGGACACTGGCACAGGAGGCAGTTATTCCACTTCACGAAACTGGAACACAGGAACAGGAGACAGTCATTCAAGAGCTCCAGATTGGGACATGGGAACAGGACAGAGTCATTCAACTGCTCGAGACTGGGACACAAAACAGGAGGCAGTCACTCAAATGCTCGAGTCTGCGTCACAGGACCTGGAGGGTGTCATTCAACTGCTCGAGACTGGGACATTGGAACAGACGGTGGTCTGTCAACTGCTCGAGCCTGGAACACAGGAACAAGAGGGAGTCACTCAACTGCTCGAGCCTGGGACTCAGGGACAGGAGGCAGTCACTCAACTGCTCTAGACCGGAACACTGGATCAGGAGAGAGTCATTCAACTGCTCGAGACTGGGACACAGGAACAGGAGGGTGTGAGTCAATTGCTCGAGACTGGGGCACGGGAACAGGAGGGAGTCACTCAACTGCTCGAGACTGGGACTCAGGAACAGGAGGGTGTGAGTCAATTGTTCGAGACTGCGACACAGGAACAGTAGGGAGTCAGTCAACTGCTCGAAACTGTGATACAGGAACAGGAGGGAGTCAGTCAACTGCTCGAAACTGGGACACAGGGACAGGAGGGAGTGAGTCAATTGCTCGAGACTGGGCCACAGGAACACGAGGGAGTCACTCAACTGCTCGAGACTGGGACACAGGAACAGGAGGGAATCACTCAACTGCTCGAGACTGCGAAACAGGAACAATGGGCGGTGATTCAACTGCTCGAGACTGGGACACAGGAACAGGAGGGATTTACACAACTGCTCGAGCCTGGGACACAGGGACAGGAGGCAGTCAGTCAACTGCTCGAGACTGGGACACAGGGAAAGAAGCGGTGACTCAACTGCAGGACACTGGGAAACAGGAAAAGGAGGCAGTCACTCAACTGCACGAGACTGGGACACTGGAACAGGAGGCAGTTATTCCACTTCACGAAACTGGAACACAGGAACAGGAGACAGTCATTCAAGTGCTCCAGATTGGGACATGGCAACAGGACAGAGTCATTCAACTGCTCGAGACTGGGACACAAAAACAGGAGAGAGTCATTCAACTGCTCGAGACTGGAACAAAGGAACAGGAGAGAGTCATTCAACTGCTCGAGACTGGAACAAAGGAACAGGAGAGAGTCATTCAACTGCTCGAGACTGGAACAAAGGAACAGGAGAGAGTCATTCAACTGCTCGAGACTGGGACACAGGAACACGAGGGTGTCACTCAACTGCTCGCGACTGGGACACTGGAACAGAAGGCAGTCACTCAACTGCTAAAAATGGGACACAGGAACAGGAGTGAGTCAGTCATCTGCTCGAGACTGAGACACAGGAACAGTAGGGA
>NW_025213818.1:20537-21431 GCF_004010195.1 Chiloscyllium plagiosum | reverse complement strand
TGCTCGAGACTGGGACACAGGAACAGGAGGGAGTCATTCAACTGCTCGAGACTGGGACACAGGGACAAGAGGGTGTGAGTCAATTGCTTGAGACTGGTACACAGGTACAGGAGGGAGTCACTCAACTGCTCGAGACTGGGACACATGAACAGGAGGGTGTGAGTCAACTGCTCGAAACTGGGACACAGGGACAGGAGGGTCTGAGTCAATTGCTCGAGACTGTGACACAGGATCACGAGGGAGTCACTCAATTGCTCGAGACTGGGGCACAGGAACAGGAGGGAGTCAGTCAACTGCTCGAAACTGGGACACAGTGACAGGAGGGTCTGAGTCAATTGCTCGAGACTGGGACACAGGAACAGGAGGGTGTGAGTCAATTGCTCGAGACTGGGGCACAGGAACAGGAGGGAGTCAGTCAACTGCTCGAAACTGGGACAATTGCTCGAGACTGGGGCACAGGAACAGGAGGGAGTCAGTCAACTGCTCGAAACTGGGACACAGTGACAGGAGGGTCTGAGTCAATTGCTCGAGACTGGGACACAGGAACACGAGGGAGTCACTCAACTGCTCGAGACTGGGAGACAGGAAGAGAAGGCAGTCACTCAACTGCTAAAAATGGGACACAGGAACAGGAGGGTGTGAGTCAATTGCTCGAGACTGGGACACAGGAACAGGAGGGAGTCAGTCAACTGCTCGAAACTGGGACACAGGGACAGGAGGGTGTGAGTCAATTGCTCGAGACTGAGGCACAGGAACAGTAGGGAGTTGCTCAACTGCTCGTTCCGGGTCACAGGAACAGGAGGTAGTCACTCAACTGCTCTAGCGTGAGACACGGGAACAGGAGGGAGCCATTTAACTGCTCGAGATTGGGAGACAGGGACAGGAGGCAGTCAC
>NW_025213818.1:20085-20497 GCF_004010195.1 Chiloscyllium plagiosum | reverse complement strand
TAACTGCTCGAGATTGGGAGACTGGGACAGGAGGCAGTCACTCAACTGTTCGGTTTTGGGTCACAGGAACTGGAGGGAGTCATTCAACTGCTCGAGACTGGGACACTGGAACAGAAGGTAGTCACACAACTACTCGAGCCTGGGACACAGGAACAAGAGGGAGTCATTCAACTGCTCGAAACTGGGAGACAGGAACAGAAGGGAGTCAATCAACTGCTCGAGATTAGGAAACAGGAACAGTAGGGAGTCACTCAACTTCCCGAGATGGGGACACAAAACAGGAGGTAGTCACGCAACGGCTCGAGACTGGGACACAGGAAGAGGAGGGTGTGAGTCAATTGCTCGAGACTGCGACACAGGAACAGTAGGGAGTCAGTCAACTGCTCGAAACTGGGATACAGGAACAGGAGGG
>NW_025213818.1:5068-16234 GCF_004010195.1 Chiloscyllium plagiosum | reverse complement strand
GGAGGGAGTCATTCAACTGCTCGAGACTGGGACACAGGGAAAGGAGCGGTGACTCAACTGCTCGAGACTGCGGCACAGGAACAGGAGGCAGTCAGTCAACTGCTCGAATCTGGGACGCAGAAACAGAAGGTAGTCACTCAACTGCTCAAGACGGGGACACAGGAACATGAGGTAGTCAGTCAACTGCTCGAAACTGGGACAGAGGGACAAGAGGGTGTGAGTCAATTGCTTGAGACTGGGACACAGGTACAGGAGGGTGTGAGTCAATTGCTCGAAACTGGGACACAGGGACAGGAGGGTGTGAGTCATTTGCTCGAGACTGGGACACAGGAACACGAGGGAGTCACTCAACTGCTCGAGCGTGAGACACGGGAACTGGAGGGAGTCATTTAACTGCTCGAGACTGGGACACAGGGACAGGAGGCAGTCACTCAACTGCTCGAGTCTGGGACACAAGAACAAGAGGGCGTCATTCAACTGCTCGAGACTGGGAGACAGAAACAGAAGGGAGTCAATCAACTGCTCGAGATTAGGAAACAGGAACAGGAGGGAGTCACTCAACTTCCCGAGATGGGGACCCAGGAACAGGAGGTAGTCACGCAACGGCTCGAGACTGGGACACAGGAAAAGGAGGGAGTCAGTCAACAGCTCGGCACTGGCGCTCAGGAACAGTAGGGAGTCAGTCAACTGCTCGTGACTGGGACACAGGGACAGGAGGGAGTCACTCAACTGCTCGAACCTGGGTCACAGGAACTGGAGGGAGTCATTCAACTGCTCGAGACTGGGACACAGGAACAGAAGATAGTCACTCAACTGCTCGAGCGTGGGACACAGGATCAGGAGGTAGTCACTCAACTGCTCGAGCCTAGGACACAGCAACAGGAGGGCGTCATTTAACTGCTTGAGACCGGATCACAGGGACAGGATGGAGTCACTCGACTGCTCGAGATTGGGACACAGGAACAGGAGGCAGTCATTCCACTACCCGAAACTGGAACACAGGAACAGGAGAGAGTCATTGAACGGCTCGAGATTGGGACACAGGAACAGGAGGGAATCACTCAACTGCTCGAGACTGGGACACAGGAACAGGAGAGTCACGCAACTGCTCGAGACTGAAAGACAGGGACAGGAGGGATTTATTCTACTGCTCGAGACTGGGACACAGGGAAAGTAGCGGTGACTCAACTGCTCGAGACTGGGAAACAGGAATAGGAGGCAGTCACTCAACTGCTCGAGATTGGGACACAGGAACAGGAGGTAGTCACGCAACTGCTCGAGTCTGGGTCACAGGAACAGCAGGGAGACACTCAACTGCTTGAGAGTGGGACACAGGATCAGGAGGCAGTCACTCAACTGCTCGAGACTGCGGCACAGGAACAGGAGGGAGTCACTAAACTGCTCAAGACGGGGACACAGGAACAGGAAAGAGTCAGTCAACTGTTCGAAATTGGGACACAGGGACAGGAGCGTGTGAGTCAATTGCTCGAGACTGGGACACCGGAACAGGAGGGAGTCACCCAACTGCTCGAGACTGGGACACAGGAACAGAAGGTAGTCGCTCAACGCCTCGAGCGTGGGACACGGGAATAGGAGGGAGTCACTCAACTGCTAAAAATGGGACACAGGAACATGAGTGAGTCAGTCATCTGCTCGAGACTGAGACACAGGAACAGTAGGGAGTCACTCAACTGCTCGAGTCTGGGTCACAGGAACAGGAGGGAATCACGACACTGCTCGAGACTGCGAAACAGGAACAATGGGCAGTGATTCAACTGCTCGAGACTGGGACACAGGAACAGGAGGGAGTTACACAACTGCTCGAGCCTGGGACACAGGGACAGGAGGGATTTATTCAACTGCTCGAGACTGGGACATCGGGAAAGAAGCGGTGACTCAACTGCAGGAGACTGGGAAACAGGAAAAGGAGGCAGTCACTCAACTGCTCGAGACTGGGACACTGGAACAGGAGGCAGTTATTCCACTTCACGAAACTGGAACACACGACCAGGAGACAGACATTCAAGTGCTCAAGATTGGGACATGGGAACAGGAGAGAGTCATTCAACTGCTCGAGACTGGGACGCAGAAACAGGAGGCAGTCACTCAACTGCTCGAGTCTGGGTCACAGGAACTGGAGGGTGTCATTCAACTGCTCGAGATTGGGATACTGGAACAGACGGTGGTCTGTCAACTGCTCGAGCCTGGAACACAGGAACAAGAGGGAGTCACTCAACTGCTCGAGACTGGGACACAGGGACAGGAGGCAGTCACTCAACTGCTCTAGACCGGAACACTGGATCAGGAGAGAGTCATTCAACTGTTCGAGAATGGGACACAAGAACTGGTGGCATTCACTCAACTGTTCTAGACCGGAACACTGGATCAAGAGAGAGTCATTCAACTGCTCGAGACAGGAACACAGGAACAGGAGAGAGTCATTCAACTGCTCGAGACTGGGGCACGGGAACAGGAGGCAGTCATGCAAATGCTCGAGACTGGGAGACAGGAACAAAAGGAAGTTAATCAACTGCTCGAGATTAGGAAACCGGAACAGGAGGGAGTCACTCAACGGCCCGAGATGGGGACACAGAAACAGGAGGTAGTCACGCAATGGCTCGAGACTGGGACACAGGAACAGGAGTGAGTCAGTCAACAGCTCGAGACTGGGACACAGGAACAGGAGGGAGTCAGTCAACAGCTCGAGACTGGGACACACGAACAGAAGGGATTCAGTCAACTGCTCGAAACTGGGACACAGAGACAGGAGGATGTGAGTCAATTGCTCTAGACTGGGACACAGGAACAGGAGGGAGTCACTCAACTGCTCGAGACTGGGACACTGGAACAGAAGGCAGTCACTCAAATGCTAAAAATGGGACACAGGAACAGGAGTGAGTCAGTCATCGGCTCGAGACTGAGACACAGGAACAGTGGGGGGTCACTCAACTGCTCGAGTCTGGGTCACAGGAACTGGAGGGAGTCATTTAACTGCTCGAGACTGGAACACAGGAACAGGAGGGAGTCATTCAACTGCTCGAGACTGGGACACAGGGAAAGGAGCGGTGACTCAACTGCTCGAGACTGCGGCACAGGAACAGGAGGGAGTCAGTCAACTGCTCGAGTCTCCGATACAGGAACAGAAGGGAGTCAGTCAACTGCTCGAAACTGGAACACAGGGACAGGAGGGTGTGAGTCAATTGCTCGAGACTGGGACACAGGAACACGAGGGAGTCACTCAACTGCTCGAGACTGGGACACTGGAACAGAAGGCAGTCACTCAACTGCTAAAAATGGGACACAGGAACAGGAGTGAGTCAGTCATCTGCTCGAGACTGAGACACAGGAACAGTAGGGAGTCACTCAACTGCTCGAGTCTGGGTCACAGGAACTGGAGGGAGTCACTCAACTGCTCGAGACTGGGACACAGGGATAGGAGGCAGTCACTCAACTGCTCTAGACCGGAACAACTGGATCAGGAGAGAGTCATTCAACTGCTCGAGACTGGAACACAGGAACAGGAGAGAATCATTCAACTGCTCCAGACTGGGGCACGGGAATAGGAGGGAGTCACTCAGCTGCTCGAGACTGGGACACAGGAACAGGAGGGTGTGAGTCAATTGCTCGAGACTGGGACACAGGAACAGGAGGGAGTCACTCAACTGCTCGAAACTGGGGTACAGGAACAGGAGTGTGTGAGTCAATTGCTCGAGACTGGGACACAGGAACAGGAGGGAGTTAGTCAACTGCTCGTAACTGGGACACAGGAACAGGAGGGAGTCAGTCAACTGCTCGAAACTTGGACACAGAGACAGGAGGGTCTGAGTCAATTGCTCGAGACTGGGCCACAGGAACAGGAGGGAGTCACTCAACGGCTCGAGACTGGGACACTGGAACCGGAGGGAGTCACTCAACTGCTAAAAATGGGACACAGGAACAGGAGTGAGTCAGTCATCTGCTCGAGACTGAGACACAGGAACAGTAGTGAGTCACTCAACTGCTCGAGTCTGGGTCACAGGAACTGGAGGGAGTCATTCAACTGCTCGAGACTGGGACACAGGAACAGGAGGGAGTCATTCAACTGCTCGAGACTGGGACACAGGAACCGGAGGCAGTCAGTCAACTGCTCGAGTCTGGCACACAGGAACAGGAGGCAGTCACTCAACCGCTCGAGACTGGAACACAGGAACAGGAGGCAGTCACTCAACTGCCCGAGCGTGGGTCACAGGAACAGGAGGGATTCATTTAACTGCTCGAGACTGGGACACAGCGAAAGGAGGCAGTCACTCAACTGCTCGAGTGTGGGACACAGGAACTGGAGGGTGTCATTCAACTGCTCGAGCCTGGTACACAGAAACAGGAGGGAGTCATTTAACTGCTCGAGACTGGGACACATAGACATTAGGTAGTCACTCAACTGCTCGAGCCTAGGACACAGGAACAGGAGGTAGTCACTAAACTGCTTGAGCCTAGGACACAGGAACAGGAAGGCGTCATTTAATTGCTTGAGACTGGGACACAGGGACAGGACGGAGTCACTCGACTGCTCGAGACTGGAAGACAGGAACAGGAGGGAGTCACTCAACAGCTCGGGAATGGGTCACAGGGACAGGAGGCAGTCATTCCACTGCCCGAAACTGGAACACAGGAACAGGAGGGAGTCATTGAACTGCTCGAGATTGTGACACAGGAACAGGAGGGAATCACTCAACTGTTCGAGTCTGGGTCACAGGAACTGGAGGGTGTCATTCAACTGCTCGAGACTGGGACACTGGAACAGAAGGTGCTCTGTAAACTGCTCGATTCTGGAACACAGGAACAAGAGGGAGTCATTCAACTGCTCGAGACTGGGACACAGGGACAGGAGGCAGTCACTCAACTGCTCTTGACCAGAACACTGGATCAGGAGAGAGTCATTCAACTGTTCGAGATTGGGACACAGGAACTGGAGGCATTCACTCAACTGTTCTAGATCGGAACACTGGATAAGGAGAGAGTCATTCAACTGCTCGAGACTGGAACACGGGAACAGGAGAGAGTCATTCAACTGCTCGAGACTGGGGCACGGGAACAGGAGGCAGTCATGCAACTGCTCGAGACTGGAGACAGGAACAGAAGGGAGTTAATCAACTGCTCGAGATTAGGAAACCGGAACAGGAGGGAGTCACTCAACGGCCCGAAATGGGGACACAGGAACAGGAGGTAGTCACGCAATGGCTCGAGACTGGGACACAGGAACAGGAGTGAGTCAGTCAACAGCTCGAAACTGGGACACAGGGACAGGAGGGATTCAGTCAACTGCTCGAGTCTGGAACACAGGAACTGGAGGAAGTCATTCAACTGCTCGAGACTGGGACACAGGTACAGAAGATAGTCAGTCAACTGCTCGAGCTTGGGAAACAGGATCCGGAGGGAGTCATTTAACTGCTCGAGACTGGGACACAGGAACAGGAGGTATTCACTCAACTGCTCGAGACCGGAACACTGGATCAGGAGAGAGTCATTTAACTGCTCGAGACTGGAGGTAGTCACTTAACTGCTCGAGCCTAGGAAACAGGGACAGGAGATATTCACTAAACTGCTCGAGTCTCGGACACAGGGACAAGTTGGCATCATTTAACTGCTTGAGACTTGGACACAGGGACAGGACGGAGTCACTCGACTGCTCGAGACTGGAAGACAGGAGCAGGAGAGAGTCATTCAACTGCTCGAGATTTGGACACAGGAACAGGAGGCATTCACTCAACTGCTCTAGACTGGAACACTGGAACAGGAAGGAGTCATTTAAATGCTCGAGACTGGGACACGGGAACAGGAGGAAGTCATGCAGCTGCTCGAGACTGGGACAATGGGAAAGGAGCGGTGACTCAACTGCTCGAAACTGGGAGACCGGAACAGGAGGCAGTCACTCAACTGCTGGAGATTGGGACACAGGAACAGTAGGTAGTCACGCAACTGCTCGAGTCTGGGTCACAGGAACTGGAGGAGTCACTCAACTGCTCCAGAACTGGTCACAGGAACAGCAGGGAGACACTCAACTGCTCGAGATAGGGTCACAAGAACAGGAGGCAGTTATTCCACTGCACGAAACTGGAACGCAGGAACAGGAGACAGTCATTCAACTGCTCCAGATTGGGACATGGGAACAGGAGAGAGTCATTCAAACACAGTAACAGGAGGTAGTCACGCAACTGCTCGAGACTGGGGCACAGGGACAGGAGGGAGTCAGTCAAATGCTCTATACTGGGACACAGCACAGGAGGCAGTCACTCAATGCTCGAGACTGGCACTCAGGAACAGGAGGGAGTCACTCAACTGCTCGAGGCTGGGATACAAGGACAGGAGTGAGTCAGTCAACTGCTCGAGACTGAGACACATGGACAGGACGGAGTCACTCAGCTGCTCGAGTCTAGGACACAGGTACAGGAGGCAGTCACTCAAACACTCGATTCTGTTACACAGGTAGAGGAGGGAGTCACTCCACTGCTCGAGACTGGGACACGGGAACAGGAGGCAGTCATTCCACTGCATGAGATTGGAACACAGGGCAGGAGGCCTTCACTCAAATGCTCGAGACTGGGTCACAGGGACAGGAGGGAGTCAGTCAACTGCTCGAGATTTTGACGCAGGAACAGGAGGGAGTGACTCAACTGCTCTCCACTGGGACAAAGGAACAGTAGGGAATCACTCAACTGCTCGAGTTTGGGACACAGGAACAGGAGGTAGTCACACAACTGCTCGAGACTGGAACACAGGAACAGGAGGTAGTCACGCAACTGCTCGAGAGTGGGACACAGGGACAGGAGGTAGTCTCGCAACTGCTCGAGAGTGGGACCCAGGCACCGGAGGCAGTCATTCAACTGCTCGAGTCTGGGTCACAGGAACAGGAGGGAGTCGTTCAACTGCTCGAGCTTAGGTCACAGGAACAGGAGGGAGTCATTCAACTGCTCGTCAACTGTTCGAGAATGGGACACAGGACTGGAGGGAGTCATTCAAATGCTCGAGACTGGGATTCAGGAACAGGAGGCAGCCACTCAACCGCTCGACACTGGGACACAGGAACAGGAGAGAGTCACTCAACTGCACGAGACTCGGACCCAGGCACCGGAGACAGTCATTCAACTGCTCGAGATTGGGACACAGGAACAGGAGGCAGTCATTCCACTGCTCTAGACTGGGTCACAGGAACAGGAGTGAGTCACTCAACCGCTCGAGACTGGGACACAGGAACAGGAGGGAGTCACTCAACTGCTCGAGACTGGGGCACAGGAGCAGGAGGGAGTCACTCAACTGCTGGAGACTGGGACACAGGAACAGGAGCGAGTCAGTCAACTGTTCGAGAATGGGACACAGGACTGGAGGGAGTCATTCAAATGCTCAAAACTGGGACACAGGAACAGAAGGCAGTCACTCAACCGCTCTGTACTGGGACACAGGAACAGGAGGGAGTCAGTCAACTGCTCGAGACTGGGAGATAGGAACAGGAGGGAGTCACTCAACTGCTCGAGATTGGGACACAGGAACAGGAGGCAGTCATTCCACTGCTCTAGACTGGGTCACAGGAACAGGAGGCAGTCATTCCACTGCACGAAACTGAAACACAGGAACAGGAGTGAGTCACTCAACCGCTCGAGACTGGGACACAGGAACAGGAGGGAGTCACTCAACTGCTCGAGACTGGGGCACAGGAGCAGGAGGGAGTCACTCAACTGCACGAGGCTGGGACACAGGAACAGGAGCGAGTCAGTCAACTTCTCGAGACTGGGACTCAAGAACAGGAGGGAGTCACTCAACTGTTCGAGACTGGGGCACAGGAACAGAAGGCAGTCACTCAACTGCACGAGGCTGGGTCACATGAACAGGCGGGAGTCAGTCAACAGCACGAGACTGGACATAGGGACAGGAGGGAGTCAGCCAACTGCTCCAGATTGGTATTCAGGAACATGTGAGAGTCATTCAACTGCTCTAGACTGGGACACAGGAACAGGAGGCAGTCATTCCACTGCACGAAACTGAAACAAAGGAACAGGAGTGAGCCACCCAACTGCTCGAGACTGGGGCACAGGAGCAGGAGGGAGTGACTCAAGTGCTCGAGACTGCGGCACAGGAGCAGGAGGGAGTCACTCAACTGCTCGAGACTGGGTCACAGGAACAGGAGGCAGTCATTCCACTGCTCGAGACTGGGACACGGTAACAGTCGGCAGTCTTTCCACTGCATGAGACTGGAACACAGGGACAGGAGGTAGTCACACAACTGCTCGAGACTGTCGCACAGGGACAGGAGGCAATCACTCAACTGCTCGAGACTGGGAAACAGGGAGAGGAGAGTGTCACTCAACTGCTCGAGTCTAGGACACAGGTATAGGAGGCAGTCACTCAACCGCTCGAGTCTGGCAGACAGGTACAGGAGGTAGTCACGCAACTGCTCGAGATTGTGGCACAGGAACAGAAGGCAGTCATTCAATTGCTCGAGACTCGGACACAGGAACAGGAGGGAGTCACTCAATTGATCGAGATTGGGTCACAGGAACAGGAGGCAGTCATTCCATTGCTCGAGATTGGGACATAGGAACAGGAGGCAGTCATTCCACTGCATGAGACTGGAACGCAGGGACAGGAGGGAGTCATTCAACTGCTCGAGACTGGGGCACAGGAACAGGAGGGAGTCAGTCAACTGCTCGAGACTCGGACACAGGGACAGGAGGGAGTCAGCCAACTGCTAAAGATTGGGACACAGGGACAGGAGGGACTCACTCAACTGCTCGAGATTGGGACACAGGAACAGGAGAGAGTCACTCAACTGCTCGAGACTGGGTCACAGGAAAGGAGAAAGTCATTCAACTGCTCGAGACTGGGACATAGGAACAGGAGAGAGTCATTCAACTGCTCGAGACTGGAACACAGGTAGGAAGGGAGTCATTCAACTGCTGGAGACTAGGAAACAGGAATAGGTGGGAGTCACTCACCTGCTAAAGATTGGGACACAGTAACAGGAAGTAGTCACGCAACTGCTCGAGACTGAGGCACAGGGACAGGAGGGAGTCAATCAACTGCTCGACACTGGGACACAGCACAGGAGGGAGTCACTCAACTGCTCGAGACTGGGACCCAGGAACAGGAGGCAGTCACTCAACTGCTCGAGACTGGCATAGAGGGACAAGAGGCAGTCACTCAACTATGGATATTTCTTAACATTAGCAATTGTTTACTCCTCACTTACAGGTATTTAATTACATTGTTTTTGAAGCATTTAATTCACATCCAAACATTTGCAATCGTGGGATTTGAACCTGTGTCCAGAGAACATTTGTTGAGTTTCTGGATGAATTGTCTCACAATAATGCCACGAGGCCATCACTTCACCTGCTCGCAGGTTGCGCATTCCACTGCAATATGAATCAAACCCTTTCTTCCTGCACAATTTTTTAATCCTGCACACTGGTGATGTCACTCAGTATCTCTCCATGTTGTATCCCTCACTGTGTGGGTCTAATTTCTGCTTCTGTCAGTGCCTCTCATTCTTGCAGCAACTCCAGATCCTGAGCCAACAGAATTCTCCACTCCAGAGAGTTGAGGCAGCACAGGACAGGATTGGAGACTGGGATTTTCCAGATCTCTGTGGGGCTCAGTGCCATTCTACATGTATAACCCCCACAGCATCAGTCTAATTTCCTATTATGCCTATTTCTTTGTTTTCTGCAGGTACCCAGGGAGTTCCTGACTCAATAGGCTTGTCACCTGCTGTTTGGGAAGATGGTTGGTCAGCCAGAGAGACAAAGGTCAGGGAGGTTGGGAGCCTTCAATAAATCCTTCCACCAGGTAATATAATTCCAGTGCACAGAGCAGAAAGTAATAAGGGGGATCCAAACATCAGCTAACAAGACATGACATAGATATAGTGCTGGAGGGCGAGTACAGTACAGACACACCCCAGGCTCTGTCACCACCTTTACTTTAAGTTTTGTATTGTACTGAGATATCATCAAGACTTCCCAGTTTTCAACCCAGGCCTGTGCTGTCTGGGTGAGCATGAGGTCAACAGAGAGGAAAGCAGGCCTCCCATGAGAGGGTGGTAATGCTGCCTGGGATCTTTCTGTTCCCTATTCCCTCTCCAACACTGTTTCTATGGCTTGTCTTGTGGACCAGTGTCTTCAATCATTCTAACTCCTGTAGCAGTTCCTATATCTGCCTTCTCCTCCCCTCTCACCAATTATTTCACATATTTGAAACCTCCAGTCCAGATGACTGTCCATATCGCTGTAACTTGCTTCAGTCTCTACAACATGCCTTGTCTCGATGGTCTCCTCCTCCAACAACTGGAGACATCGGGTCTGTTTCTGTGTGGCATGACTCTTCGGCTGAGGTTTCTGAAATGGAATGAGTCGCATTTGCCTGTGTTTGGCCCATATCCCTTCAAACCGTCTCCTCTCCATGTACCTGCTCAACTGTCTTTTCCATGTTGTAATTGTACTTGTCTTTACCATTTCCTCTGGCAGTCCATTCCATTTACGCACCATCTTCTGTGGAAAATGTTACCCCTCAGCTCCCTCTTTAAATAATTGATCTGTCACCTCACATTTATGCCTCTATCTTTGGACTCACCTACCCTTGGCTATTCACCTTACTTAGACCCTACATAGTTTCATAAACCTTTATAAGGTCACCCTGTGGCCTCCTCTGCCCAGGAGAAATATTGACGACAATGTTACAAATATCTCCAACTTATGTACTCAATGCACTGACCATTGAAGACAAGTGTGCCAAATGCTGCTTTCCCCACTACTCTGTCCACCTGTGATGCCACTTCCATCTAACAATGTAACTGCACCCCTTGTTCTCTCTCTGTTTGACAACACAGTCCAGGGCCCGACCATTAACTGTGTTAGTCCTCCCGGGTTTGTTTGTTCAAGACGTGACGAAGAAAATAGACGAAGGCAGAGCAACAGACGTTGATTCTGACTTTAGCAAACACTTGGTCAGGGTGTAGCATGACATATTGGTTAGTAAGGGTAGATCATAAGGGAAAGTGAGGTCTGCAGATGCTGGAGATCAGAGCTGAAAATGTGTTGCTGGAAAAGCGCAGCAGGTCAGGCAGCATCTAGAGAACAGGAGAATCGACGTTTCGGGCGTAAGCCCTTCTTCAGGAATGAGGAAAGTTTGTCCATC
>NW_025213818.1:0-1355 GCF_004010195.1 Chiloscyllium plagiosum | reverse complement strand
CAGGCTGTCCTTTTTCATCGCTATTTTCAAGCTAATACAATTGTGGTGACTTTCCAAAGTGCTCCCCCACTAACACCTCAGTCCCGTTCCCTACCTTGTTTCCCATGGGGAGGTCAGGTTTAGACCCATTCTCCAGTTGGGCCATTTACATAATGACTATCTACCTGTGCTGACACCTTCAGACATCGAGGGACTTGCCCACCAAAGGTCTCTGTGTTCCTCAGTACTCCAGGAGGACCTACCATTCATGATGTCTATCGTTCGCTTATTAGTCTTCCCACCGTGCATTACCTCACAGGGATCAGAAGTAAACTCCATCTGCCATTACTCTGCTCAGTTTATCATCTGATCAGTATCAGACTGCAGCCTGAGACCATCCCCCTCACTGTGGACAACACCCTCACCATTCATGTCATCTGTAACCCTACTAATGATTCCTTCTGCTTTCACATCCGAGATATTAATGTACATAATAACCAGCAATGGTTCCAGCACAGATCCCTGTGATACAGCCGCTGGACAAATGCTTTCAATCATAAAAACAACCCTCCACCAATTGTGGAGCCAATTTACCAACTTGCCTTGGATCCCATGGGATCTTCCCTTTTAGACCAGCCTTCCGTGTGGGACCTTGTCAAAACCTTAATGACTCCATGTAACCCACATCATCTGCACTGCCGTCATCAATATCCGAGGACAGTCCTCAACCAAATCCATACAGACAATCCCTAATGTAATCCTGTCCTTTCAAATGTTGATCCATCCTGTCCCTCTGAATTGTTTCCAATAATTTCCCTCTCCCTGTTGTCAGACTCTTTGCTCTGTAATTCCCTGGCCTATCCCTGCTGCCCTTCTTGAACAAAGGAACCACATTAGCGATCCTCCAGTCATTCAGCACTTCACCTGTGGCCAGCAAAGTATTAAATATATCCACCAGGGCCCCAGAAATCTGCTCCATTACCTCCCAGAGCAGCGTGAGATATATTTTATTGTTACTGGGTATTTCTCCACCTTTTTGCCTGTGAAAACATTTAACACCTCCTCCTCATTGATCTTAATATGTTCCAGAACCTCACCATCCCAACTAAAATTCCCGGCTACAATGCCTTGCTCCTGTATGAATACAGACGGAAAGTATCCATTGAAGCCCTCAGCTACTTCCTCTGGCTCCATGCACAGATTGTCCCTTTGGTTTCCAACAGTCCGCACTGCTTAGTTGGGAATCCTCTTACTCTAACTGTACTTATTACATACCTTGTGGCTTTTCATTAACATTATTTGCTCAGGATATTTTGTGACCGTTATTTGACTGTTCATTTTTTAAGAACCACCACCACCACCACCCCCAGCATGCC
>NW_025213817.1:32133-36154 GCF_004010195.1 Chiloscyllium plagiosum | reverse complement strand
TATGTTGACGACTGAGATGAACTGTTTTCCATAGAATATCATCGGGTGAGAGGATAATCTGCGATATTGTTGAAATGCATGTTTCAATAGTCATGTAGTTTAACATCATTTACTTCACCAGTTACCTCACATGTGGAAGTAACCACTGCTGACAACGATCACATATTCTCAGTTACCATTCAGAGAACCTGAGTGGTACGGCCGCGAAACTCCCAAATTAATGAGAATACACGACTTTTTTATTCTGCTCAAGTTTACCTCGAGGTATCGAGGAAAAGCACAAAAGTAGAGATAAATTTCATCAGATCAGCGGTAATCCCATTGAATGGCTGCGCAGACACAGGATGAATGAAAGCTTCATGAGAACAAGCATGTTTTCTTTGCGAAATTGTCCACTTGACAATGTGGGGTCTATTGGAGTGAAGTGGTGAAGTCGATTATATTTGCTAGTTATTCACCCTGTGAACGGTTACAATTGTTTATCCTGTCCCTGATATCATCACAGAACTGCAGCAAGCGCACTGGAATCAATGGCTTAATGATTTGCTTGTTTGCAAATCAGGGGGTTGTTCATTCGACTCTTCACTGTCTCTAAAACGCTGCCGATTTTTATTACACTTAGAAACCCATTGTCCCAATGCCAAGATGTGCTTTGAATTCCTTATCTGCAGGAAGAAGAATCTTTGAAATGCTGGGATTACTGAACTATTGATATGAGGGCATGCCCAACTTCAATCTATTGTCCACTTTTCAGTATTGTCGATTACACCACAATTATTTGTTTAACAGTTTCGTTTTTAAACAGTAGTTCGGTGTGGTAATAGAAAGTACAAAAATGATCAACACAATTCCACCGAATCGTTCAAAACAATTCACGTCTTCATTAGAAGCATCTTGCAACGCAAGTTGTTTATCTTCTTAACCTTGGTTTTCCTAAATACCTCTCAAAAATGAGCAGTTTCTGAGTACTTTGTAGCCAGAACATTTGAAAGAATTTCATTCTGTTTGGAATTATTTGTGGCACTTCTTAATATATCGATTAATGTCTCCGATCGATGAATGCAACCGAGAACATCAGAGTCAACCACACAGCGCTGTCAATGCAGGGGAAGATAGCATCACCTCGCACGCTGCTCTTGTGCACATTATCAGGTTCAAACCAACGCAATACCTACAACCCGTGGGAGTGCAAAGGAAACAATTAAACAGAGCCCCGCTTCAACTCTGTGAATTTTTAGGAACTCTGCGGGAGGGGAATGAAAGGTGAACTGACCGACTGAGCAGAGACTGTCAAGGTACCTTCCCCTTCTTGAAGGAGCAGGGACATGAACTCTGATGTTCTCGAGGCACGAGCTGATCTGAGATGTTGAAAGTATTCTCATCAGAGCTGCTCCACTCTCGCTGTTGTCACTGTCACTGATCAGGCACCCAACTCTGGCCATGGTGAAGAAAACACTGACTCTTAACCATTACACCCCCAGTGCTGCCTCCCAAGCTGTTGGACTGCTTTGTAATGCCAAAACATATGGAGTTTTATTTATCAGGACATACGTTTGAGCAAGTTATCGACTGTTTACAGAATGGAAAGAAACCCATCATCCGAATTTTCAGCACTTGGCCTGCCCCCTTGTATTCTCAAATGTTTCAACCACTCGTCGCAATGCTATTATCCAGTCACGTTTTACAATGTATGCGACTGAGGTTCAAGATGAATAACCTGTGTTCACATCCCCACGGTGATCTGAACCCCATTTCATTTAGAGAGGCAAACCCACAGACACGTTCTAGTGAAGTGACTGAGGCCTCAGGAGAGATCAGCCAGAAAGTAGGATTTCACTCAATTGGCTAATTTTGTCTCATTTCAGATATCAACACCAGAGTCAGGTGATAGCAAAGAAAGGAAGCATTCAGCCATTCCACTGTCCGTGTTCCTCCCCTATCTAAACATTGAGCTACAGACGCAGTGTGCTCTGAGAGAAGGATTCTCACTCTTTAAAAACTGCAACATAATAGATGATTGGATAGCCTGTGTATTAGAAACCAGTCGTAACAAAACCAAGACAGAACTGAAGGCAGCATGTGCAGAAGGATGGGAGACTGTAATGCTGAATCAGACAGTGTCCAGGGTGAAAGAAACAGAGACTGTCCCTGGAAGTCTAGTAATTTGGATACCGTGCTCTCACAGCCATGGCCTTCAAATCGTTAGCATTTATTGCTTCCGATATGAAATGCTGTCTTCTCCTTAAAAGTTGAATTCTGTCTGGGACATGCATATATAAATTGTGAAATTGATATAAATTGATGGTTTTTTTATTTCGTATTTGAGCAGAAAGAGTGACATGTAAACAGTTAGATTATCATTAAAATCCAATTTTAAAGCCAGATAGTGATTTCACAAAACAAAAAACCAGAGGAAAGCTGGGAGTTGCATGACTGAAGGAGGTGACTGCTCCTTCTTTCGACCCAGAACATTTCATCCCTTTCGTCCCAAGAACAAGTGCAGAAGCCAAATACTGGCAATCTGATATATATATATAAAAGAAAACGCTGGAAATATTCAGCTTGTCTGGCAGCTTCTGAAAATGTGGTAGAGGTCAACGCCATCACAAGCTGATTGTCTTTATTTGTATTCACGATAACCAATGTCCAATCACAACTCATTCAGACACATTTTATCATCTTTAAAAGGTATGCACACTTTCAGTTTACTGATAGATGTTTTGCGAATTAATTTTGGACTGACAGGATAACCGTTTAAAGCTGTATGCAACATGTTGCAAACGGTCATATCAGACAAAATGAGGTGTCACGTGAAGAAATATGTGTTTTATTCAGGAAAGCTAAAATAGAATTGTTCTTAGAAAATTGTGAGGAACTGACTGCCGATTATTTTGATGAGGTAAGAAGATGTCTTGATGATGCTAATCCAAAATGATCAGATAAATGTCGATTGGAAAAACAAAAGACAAAAGTTCTGTGAGACCGCTGTGCATGAAACCTGGGCATGAAGGAATATAAGGGAGAGTACCAATATTGATCATAAATTGGCTGAGTGAAAGGTTACTGATGAAGGGTGCCTTAATCTTGTCAACATTCCACGTTCTGGATTTAATTACTTTCTGTGGCATCAAATTTCACTTAGTAACCAGTCTTCGATTAAAAAATAAAATCCTCATCTCTGTCTTAAATGGACTACCCCATATTATTTGGAGTGACGCCACCTCCCCATCCTCGATGGTTTGGACGCCCTGGTCATTGAAAGCATCCTTCCTGCATTTACCTTATTCATACCTTTTAGAATTTTATTCGTTTCTGTGACATCCTACTTCATCATTCTAAACTTGAGTGATTTTTATCCTAACGAATCCTCATACGTCAGTCCTGCCATCCCATGAAACAGTCTGTTGTGCATTCTCCGTATGGAGAATATTCTTCATCAGATAAGTGCACACAACACTCTAGGTTGTGGTTTCAACAAGACCCTGCACAATTTCAGCAAGTCTTCCTTGCTCCTGTGTTCAAATCCTCTCAGTACAAAGGCGAACACACAGTTTGTCTTCCTCGCCTGCTGCTGCGCCTGCGTGCTTACGTGCAGCGATTTGTGTACAAGAAGACGAGATCTTCTTTCCTAGTTTACTTTCGTAAATTTATGCTGCTTCTGTCCAATCCAGTTACTGTTTCCTAGTGTTAGGCTAACTTTTCTGTCATTCCATGTTTTCTCGCGACTTCCTCTTCTAAATATTGGGGTCACATTAACTGACCTCCAATCCATAGATATCGTTTCAGATTCGAAAGAGTATTGAAATATGACAATTAATTTACTCTAGTTAGACTCCACACTCTAGTTACAGAAAGCATTCACTGCATTTAGGGTACACTGGTGTTTGATTCGCAGTTGGTGGAATTTATTGTCTTTTAATATCATCAATTTCCACAACACCAACTCACTGATAATACTGTTTTCCTTCAGTTCCTCCCTTTCCTTTTCTTCCAAGCATTTTAGGAATATTACTTGTGTCAT
>NW_025213817.1:30584-31698 GCF_004010195.1 Chiloscyllium plagiosum | reverse complement strand
CATTGGAAGGGATTTGTTTTCAATAATCGATGTTTTCTCCCTTCATATACCTTCAGGAGCTTTAACAATTCATTAAACGAAATTTTCGGTCTGCATTAATTCTTTCTTCATCTTGTGCTGATATCTGAACGGCTTCCAGTCTTAATCTCTGCTGCTATTTTCAGCCGATTTGTCAGCCTCCTCTTTGAGTACAGTACGATGCCCTCATATCCCTTGTTAGCCATGTCATGGCCAAGTTTCCCGTTTTCTTTGTGTCAGACAGGAGTGAGAAGCAGTTGCAGTTCCTGCAAAATGCATTTTAAGTGCTTGTCTTCCCTTTAAGTTCTGTTCCCCAATTCGTTGTACCCTGCTCACGCTTCATATCAGTGTCATTTCTTCTATTTAGATTTCGGCTCATAATCTCAGTCAGCTCAATCACTCTCCACCGTATTGAAGAGTTCGCTCACTGACTTCTTCACTCTTCCATTAGGGACAGCATAGAGATAGATTGTCAATTATTCCTTGTCATATATACGAATAAAGCTTTGAAATCAAAGTTGACATATTCCCAGGCCTGCTGTCTCATTAGAGTGAGAGAGAGATCGCACGAGTTGACTGATGGGGCTTTAACTTGAGAGTCGTTGTGCCTCAGGCAAGAATGTGGGTAACTTCATGAGGCCAGTAAAACAACTGTGCACATGCTATTGCTGTCATTCTTCATCGTAATCTCGTCGACCATCCAAGGAAGCGAGCTCACCAATGGCCATTGAACAGCACATAATCGAGGGTGCTCTGTCCTTCATTTGTGCCCTTAATATAGCGACCCAGAAAACCATCTCATACATACACCAGGGACGTCTCCTCCATAGTATTGTTACTGATCTGACTTACTCAGTCTATGGGCAGACTGAAGTCACATGCAATAGTGAGAAGGCCACCAGTTAAAGGAGCAGAAGTAGGCCGTTCAACCCATCGAGACTTCTCCATTATTTGGTCATGGTTGATATGTTTCTCAACCTCATTCTTATGCTTTCTGCCATCTCCTGCAACTGTTGATCCCCTCAACAATCAGGGGCCTATCTATGTCTATCTTGAATATTCGCAATGACTTGGCAAAGAGTTCCAAAGAATGACT
>NW_025213817.1:20229-29200 GCF_004010195.1 Chiloscyllium plagiosum | reverse complement strand
ACCTAAATAATATGGAATTCTGAACAGAAAGGTACAAACTTCGTTCAAAGTCAGGATAAACAGAGCACGTGTGTGTGGGCGAGGCTTCAGGAGATCATCCGGCCTGACAAGTCGCAAAGCGAATTAGCACAATGAGAAACTTTGCAAATATCAGGATTGTGGAAAAGTAGAAAGTGAGGATCGCAAATGCTTGCAATTAGTGTCGAAGATGTGGTACTGGAAAAACACAGGCCGTCAGTCAACATCCAATCATAAGCCCTTCATCAGGAGATTAAATGTCCCAAAAATATGAAACAAGGGGCAAAACAAATAAGAACAGGAAAGAGGTCGTACTTCAAAAGTTAACTGGACTAAGGTTTGAGTCAATTAGACTAGACAGGCTTCATCCCAAAATGTTGAAGAAAGAGGAAGACAATGAGAGAATGTGGATGCGCTGGGAGTCATCTTTCAAATTATGTAATCTCTGAAAAGTCTCCTGTGGAGTGGAATTCACGTTGGAACCCCGCTGTTTTGCTTGTTCAGAAGGCGTTTTATCAGGTCCCACACAACTTCACGAAATACAATGTGGATGTTGAAAACGTACTAGCATTCATTAAGTATTGTTTACCAGCTGGAAAGCATAGAGTAGGAATAAGTGCCCTTTTCTCAGGTTGGTGTTCTGTTACTGGCGGAGTACCACAAGGATCAGTGACAGCACTGCTGCCTCACAGTGCTAGAGACCGGGGTTCAATTTAAGCCTCACGCGATTGCCTACATGAAGTGTACACATTCTCAGTGTCTGCGTGGGATTCCTGCGGATGCTGCTGTTTCTGCACACAGTACAAACATTAACGGTTCAGGTGAATTGCCCATTATATCCAGGAATGTACAGGTCAGGTGAATTGGGCATGCGACATGCAGCATTATAGGGAGAGAGTGGGGCCTGATTGCAACGACTGAATTGCAGGGATCCTATGATCCAATGCTTGAACCAAATTGTTCCCAACCATTATACATTATACAAACTTGTTGATGACACCAACTAGTTCGGAATGTACATTGCGAGGAGGATGGAGGGAGCCTTCAAGAGACGTTTGACAGGCTCACAAATGGATCAGGACATGGCAGTTTATCTATAGCACACGATAGCTCCACAAAGAACTTCAATCATCTGTTTAAATCTAACGACCCTTTCGCAAAGTATCTTGAATTTGCATCATACCCTTGATTTTCTTTATATAAGTGCCTTGCTCAACAAATATAATAAAACAATTGAGAAGCTTTCATGTGACAGACGTTAGGCTAACTGCCTGTCATTTCCTCCTTGACTTCCCTTCTGTTCTGACTAAATAAAGCTCACTGATCTGCATTGGATCCCAGGATGCCTCTCCACTGATTTTGTAATTCTCAGATTTGCTGTCAGATCCATCCATGGTCTTACACCCCATTCATCCACCACTGCTTCCAGCCTAACTTTCCTCTGTGCTCTTCCCACTCCTCTAATTCTGCTCTTGTATTCGAACGTTCCTTACTCCCCCACTGACAGATGCGTATTTCACACTGAATGAAAGTATCTGAAGCAGGGTTGTAGTTCACTAAACAATAAAGGCTACTGCTCTTGGCGTTAATATGTAATTCTACCACATCACCATGTTATCTAAAAAAATTAGATCAATTCATTCTCATGCCTATGATGTAGATGCCCATGTCCGAAAATTCGATTCTCCTGCTCCTTGGATGTTGCCTGAACTGCTGCGCTTTTCCAGCAACACATTTTCAGCTCTGATCTCCAGCATCTGCAGTCCTCACTTTCTCCACATTTTACTGTTCCCTCACTCACTTATAACTGTCCTTTATTTGACGTCTTTATTTCTGGTTTTGTGTGTGGTCGGCCAGTGACAGCCTTATGTGGGATTCCAGATTGTTATGATGTTGAAAGTGTATACTGCACCTTTAAGAGAGGTACAATGTTGTTCTGCACTGAGCTTATGAGAGCAGTGTCAGAGTTTACTGGAATATTGAAAGTATATAACATTTGGCTGTGAAATAGGTACCTGAGATGGTTGCTATTTTGACGACAATTCAAATTTAACCAACGAGTTTCAATTACGTCTCAGTAAACTAAAAGCCAATCGATTTCGAATTGATTATTCTGCCAACGTTGAAGCAATGAGATAATCCGATTTGGGGGTATAAGAAAGGCAGGCATGTTGAACGTCAGACAAAGTTACTGTCATCAAGGGAGAACTGTAGGAGAAAAAGACAAGCCAAAAACAAAAAGACAGATTGTGAAATGAAGTGGAATGACGCTGGCATTTTGTGCAGCTAACACCAAACAAATGTTTGCATGAAAGCTGCTGGGTTGCGCTGTTGGATCTTATCATCACCTCGATCACATGTGCCCCACACGCTGACAAATGACGACTCGGCCGAATCTCAGTTCATCTGCTGCTGAAACTCTCATTTTTCCCCCTTTTATATCACTGGAGGAGACTTTAAATGAAAGGGCTGGCGATTTTGCTCGAATGACAAATTGTAGTTCTTGAGGAATGATGCTTGAAAATGAACATCAAATGCGGCTGTAAAAATTCAGCGAAGGAACAAAAAAAGCAGTGACACTGCTGTAAGAGTGCCACAGAGCCCAGAACAACTTAGTGGTACAGTGGAGCTAATGGCAGTTAATCTCTCAATAATGATCAAATAAAAGGGTGGGAATAATGGGGGGGTTCACAACTCCAATGTAGTGTGTCATTGTAATGCGAAATGATTTTTGAAGTGATTTCAAGAGCACTGTTTTGATCAGTCATGACAAGACGAACAAGAGAGGCACAATAGGAGGAATGGCGTCGGGAGAGCATCTTGGTAAGAGAGATCACAAACCAGTGAGCTTAACGTCAGACTGAAAGCCACCTAGCACAAGAATTAGACTAGTATTTTTGACAAGGTGTGTGTTTATTTTACAATGGCAAAGTGGTTAAAAGATAAACGTCTGTGGCATTAATGGAAACGTAGCAAGTGAGGTGCCACACTGGCTTCGTGGCAGGAAATCAAGACGAATTGTTAACAGATAATCTCTGGTCCATGTCAGTAAAGGCTCCGACATGATGATTGATTTCACAACCACCGGGATTGAAATGGATCGGCTGGTTTCAAGTTCCCGATGATGGGATGGGACACGTTTACCCATCAAGGGTGACAGCAGCAGCACAGACAGAATGGTGCCGATTTCTGCATTAGGTAATGGAATGCCTCAGTGAAATGGGAGGAGCGATGTAAAGGAAGGTTAGTGATCATGCAAGGGAGGGAAATCTCTGAAAGTGCCTGGATTTGAATTTTGATTTATGAAATGGAGAAGTGTGATATTCCGCATAAGTAACCAGTGTTGCCGAATATCATATAATCCGTCTTCCCAGGGCTAAACTAAGAGAGACTGAGTGGTGCAGCAGCGAAGATCAAACTGGAAATGGACATGAGGATGAGCCCGCTGTGACAGTATAAAGGTGCATGAAATGCCGGGTCTGGGACTCCACACTCACCTATAGTACCTTCTGTTGACATGGAGAAAGGAGCATTGTGATATCGAATTGGGACCTCCAAATTATATGGAGCAGCTTCTGTTGGCATAAAGCAGGGGGCATTGTGGCAGCAGGCTGGACGTTCCAACCGCACCAGGAGCAGATTGTATTGATAAGGAGCACGGAGCAATGAGACATCAAGTTGGAGAAAGGATACTCAATTATTTCAATCTGAATTAAAGTAGTATTTAGCAGGACCCATCTTTGTAGATGTCCCAGGGAAATCTCGCAACAATAAGGGAAAATGTGGCAAAGATTCAGCTCGTGGAGGAGAATCTGTGCAGAAAGAAATGCAGGTAATATTTTCTTTTTCTGCCTTTTATCATAAGACTGACTGCGTATTTGGTTAAATTGCAGCAAGTGATTTTCAGCTCGTGTCATGATATTAAATTACCTGAAAACCCATACAAGTAATTAAAGCAAACTAAACTTCCAAACATTAACAGTATATAACTAGCTCAAAGGTAGAGGACAGAGGGTGGTGCTGGAGGATTGTTTTTCAGACTGGGGTCCCGTGACCAGTGGAGTGCTACAAGGATCAGTGCTGGGTCCTCTACGTTTTGTCATTTAATTGGAGGCGTAGTGGACAGCGAAGAGAGTTACCACAGATTAGAACAGGATCTTGACCAGTTCGGCCAATCAGCTGAGAAGTGGCAGATGGAGTTTAATTCAGATAAATGTGAGGTGCTGCATTTTGGGAAAGCAAATCATAACAGGACTCCCACACGTAATGGTAATGTTCGAGGGAGTGTTGCTGAACAAAGAGACCTTGGAGTGCAGGTTCATAGAATTCTGATATTTGAAATTTAACTTGAAAGTGGAATCGAAGGTAGATAGGATAGTGAAGAAGGCGTTTGGTATGCTTTCCTTTATTGGTCAGAGTATTGAGTATATGAGTTGGGAGATCATGTTGCGACTGTACAAGACATTGGTTAGGCCACTGTTGGAATATTGCGTGCATATCTGCTCTTCTTTCTATCGGAAAGAAGTTACGAAACTTGAAAGGGTTCAGCAAAAAAAATGAGGATTTTGCCAAGGTTGGTGGATTTGCGATATAGGGAGAGGCTTAACAGGCTGGGCCTGTTTTCCCTGGCGCTTCGGAGGCTGAGGCGTGACTTGTTAGAGGATTTCAAAATTATGAGGGTCAAAGATATGGTAAATAGAAATAGACTTTTTCCCTGGGGTCTGCGATTCCAAAATTAGAGGGCATAGTTGTAGGGTGAAAGGGGAAAGATATACATGAGACCGACTGGGCAGCGTTTTCACACAGAGAGTGATACGTGCATGGAATGTGCTGCCAGAGGATGTGGTGGAGGCTGGTACAATTACAATATTTAAGAGGCATTTGGATGGATATACAAATAGACAGGGTTTGGAGGGATATGGACGGGGTGATGGCAGGTGGGACTACATTGGGTTGGGATATCTGGTCAACATAGACGAGTAGGACCAAAGGGTCTCTTGCCATGCTGTGCATTTCTCTGACTCTATGACTCTATTTGATGTTGTCATTATGCTCGACTTTATCTTGATTTATGGCGGAAAAGCAGGAAACTGATGCTGAAATTTACAGTATCAACGATGATCCCATTCAACGACTGAACAGACAAGAGGCTGAATGGAAGCTTCATCATGACAGATGTGTCTTCATTATGGATCGCGCTAAAACATGAAGTGGGGAGGATTGGACTGAAGCAGTGGTGGTGATTTTCTTTCCTGGTTAAATTTTTGAATATGACTCCTATTTCTCCTGTCCATGTTCACATCACAAGTCTGAAGCATGAAAGCGTGAAGAACATATTGGCCAGTGGCACAAAGTCTAACGTGCCTGACTCCAGATCTGAACATTGTAGGTTTCACTCCTCTCTAGCTCGAGGTTAACGCAGGTATTTATTAATCTCACAACCTAATCTTCCTCATTGTTCTGTAGCCGAGATGAAGTTTGAGCTCCTGATATGCAGACACGAGAATCTCTTTCAGTACACGTCCCGGAGAACATCACAGTCAATGTCGCAGCGTCATCACAAGTGAGGAAGACCAAATAGTCCCACACACTGCGAATCGGCACTTTTCAATTTCACAGAGCCAACGACCCAATCGCTGCAGTTCCTCGTAATTGCAAGGAAACAAAATAAATATCTCAGTCTCATGTTGGCTCATGGAGTGCCGAGGCACTTTCTCCTACTTTAAAAGGCTGGAACATTGACCCTAATGTTCGTGGACACATTGATTGATTCGAAGCATTGAATGGAATCCTATCACAGAAGCCCATGCTGTTGATACTGAACAAAACAGCCCTTACTGGGAATTGAACCCGGGCCGCAGTGGTAAAAGTGCCAATTCAGAACCACGACACGACCAGGGACGAGCACAGCGGTCAGACGCACGTAGAGTGACAGCCCTCAAATGTGTTGGACCGCGTTCTTGGCAGAAACAAACGCTTGACTATCCTCATTCCAATTTCCATCTCTTTGCCTTGTATGCCTTAGCATCACAAATACAGATTGAATACCTCTGAAGGTTGTGTTGATTTCATCACAATGAGTTGCCGATTTATCACCACCACTGGTGGATAAAGTTTTTACTGCTTATCTACTGAAAACTTCCTGCTCTTACAATTAGTCTACGCCACTTGGCGTTTGTCCGAGTGGTACCATTTCTTTCATCCGAACATGCCTTTATCTCTCATTGTTTTGCACATTTCAATCATGTTTCCTCACAATCTCCTCTTCTCCATTGAAATTAGAACAGAGAAACTGATCGTTTCCAAAAAAAAAACACCCGTGAATGAATACTGCATTGTGTCATTTTCCTGAGCCTGATGTTCCAGTGATCTCCTGAACATGCCAGTAAAAATTGTTACATGAGCACTGATCTCACAACCGCAGTATGTAAATTGATCGACTGGTTTTAAGGTCCTAATTGTGGGATTGGGTCACGTTCGCCCAACAACATTGACTGCAGCTGCACAGACTAAACAATGTAAATGCGAGTACTTGATTGCCAAATGTTTCAGTGAAATTGGAGGATGAACCGAAAGTAGGGTTACTGATGGTGTGATGGGGAGGAGTCTCCGAGAATTGGTGAGTTTGAATCCTGATACATAGACAGCAGAGATGTGAAAGGGCGAGTGTTTGAAGGAGCAAAATCATCACCTCGACGAGTATTATCATGTCAAAAAAGATTGATTCGCTCCTGCTTTTGTGAAGCATGTCTTACTCTGCATAAAACGGTAACAAGTGACAATACTGGAAGTCAAATTGCAGATGATCTTTCTGCTGCCACAACGCAAAGCGCTAACCACTGCACGATACCGGCACCACATGGAACAGCATGATGCAAAAAGCAGTAAAGATAGTGGCAGAGGATATGTTTGGAACAGGACTACATGAACAGTAGGAATACTTGACAAACAGTGACTGAGACATGCTAACTCCTGGTGGGCTGAATGGTTAACTTCGGTATCTCCAGAGCCGATGGATATTTAATGACTTAGTTTGTTGAAGGCGAAGATTGATATAGTTCTCCAGAAAATGAAAGCGTCAGGGAATAGTGCAGGGAATTGCTGGAATGTATTTCTGCAAAAGAAATGTAGTTTCCATCGGCTAGGATGAGCCAGCAGATATGTATTCATTAATGAAATCATTGATTGTGAAGTTTTTCACTGAAAGTATAGAGTGAATTGAAATGCCGGGGGCTGGGAGTTCCAACATTCAGTGGAGCAGCTTCTATTGACGTGGTATACGTCGCATCAGGCTGGGAGCTACAACCTCAACTGCAGCAGATTCCATTGACACGAAGCAGGGAGCACTAGGACATTAAGCTGGAAGTTCCAACTTTACCTGGAGCATCTTCTCTTGACATCTGCACTGACAGAAACGCAGGCAATGTTTCCGCTCTCTGAGCTTTCTCATATGGCTTACTCTGCTCTGGGCAGGAAAGGATTTTTTTTGCTCATTTCATTTTATTCAATTTCTTGTAAACTCGCACAGGTCGTTGAAGTACTTTCAGACTTCGAAAATTAGCTTGAATACGATGATGTGATTAGGCATTAGTATATCAAAAGTGATGGAGCAAAATCAGTAAAGTGAATTTGAAATTCATCAGATGAGCGAAGATTCCATTGAATGGCTGAGTAGACACAAAGTGAATGGAAGTTTCATGAGGATGAATGTCTTTTCGTTACAAAACACTCCGCTGCACAAAGAGTGGAGCATTGGAATGAAGCATTAACGGTGATTATTTTTCCTGGTTATTCAACTTGAGAACATGAGTACGATTGGTCATGTCCGTGTTTGGATCACAACTCTGCAGAATACCAACATCAAGCACGTGCAAGCACAGTGTCACAATGGGTAATGCGCTTGGTTACGGTCCAGAGATGGTAGTTCAGGTTTCGACTTGGTTCAAGAGCAAGACTGGCAGGCTTCAAATTCACATGCAAGCTAATCTTCCGCACATACAACGGGCCAGTGGTACATGGATAACATGCTAAACTACAGATCTGCTGTGTGGAGTTTTGATTCCTACCTGGCTTGCGGGCAGCGCTGACTTTATTGCACTAATAACTGACTGTTCTGAAGCCGAAATGCAGTTTGCATCTTGAACTGCAGGGACAAGAGTCCCTTCATTAAATGCCTCTGCGAACGTCACAGTCAATATCCCAGAGTCATCACTGGGGGGGGGGGGGGGGGGGGGGGGGGGGGGGGGGGAAGCTGAATTCGTCACTCACGCTGCCCTTTACACCTGTCAACTTTCTGAGGTTTACTGTGGCACGTGTGATTGTGAAGGAAACAACACACAGAGCTAAGTCTCAGCTTTGACAATTGTGGGAAAACCTTTAGGAAGCGGAATCAGAGGAGCATGGAGAGTGAACTTTCTGAATGAGCAGAGACTGCCGAGGCACCGTTCCCCTTCTTTAAGAGGCTGGGACATCGTCTCTCATTTCTCGACGTCATTAATAGATCCGAGGTACGAAAAGCATTCCCTTTGCAGGTGGTCTGCTTTTGCTGATATCGTTGTCAGGATCAAAACAAACCCCAACTCCCGGACTGAGAATCAAAGCCGGGTGACAGCGAAGAAAGCGAAAAAAATGGAACAGCTAGCCCACCATGGACCGCTACACGAATACCATGTATGTGTAGAATGAGTGCTCTCAAGGTCGTTGTACATGCTTTCGTCAGATGCAATCGCTTGACTATCTTTATTAATTTTCATCACTTGGCCTTGTATGCATAAACAACTCAAGTTCAGATCCCTGTATTTCTGAAGGTTATGTGGGTTCGCCTCTGCGCATCCCTTCAGACAGTGAATCAAGATACAACCATCCGCTTGCTGATGAGATTTTTCTGCATATCTCCTCAATCCTTTCCACCTCTTAACTTCAGTCTACGCCCCTGTTGATCGGTCAAGAGGAA
>NW_025213817.1:0-20161 GCF_004010195.1 Chiloscyllium plagiosum | reverse complement strand
CGAATGAACAAATGAAATAAATGACTGGAGAAAGCCACAGAAACTTGTCTGTTCCAATAAAACATATTTTGCTCAATTCTGCGCTGTGCACTTATCCTGAGCCCGATGTTCCAGTAATCTATTGTCCGAGTCAGTAAAAGCTGCTCCAGGAGGATTAATTGCAGAACAGCTGCATCTAAATGGATTGAATTGCTTGAAGATGCCGACCATGGGATTGAGCACTTTCACCCAAAACAGTGACCGCAGCAGTACAGAATGAACAGTGTAAATGTGAGTATTATATTGTGCAGTACCTCAGTGAAATGGGAGGGTGGACGTTTAGACGAGTTAGTTCTTATGGGAGGGAGAGATTTCTACGATAAATGGTGGTTATGATATGTGAAACGCAAAGATGTGAGATAGCGGGTGTTTGAAGAAGGAAACCTATCACCACGTAGAGTATTTTTATGTAAAACATAGATTGATTTTCTCAGCGTTTGCTAAGCACATATTACATGGAGTAAAACGGAAAAAATGCCGATTGCTGTGACAGTGATTCGAGCAGAACTTGCTGTGGTTACAATGCCAAGGAAGAACCATTTCATGATCCTGGCGCCACATGGAAAAGCACGATGCAAAAAGCAATAAGGATCGTGGCAGAGGTTCACACGCACAAAGGAATACTTGTCAAACAGTGGCTGAGATGTGGGAACTCAGCTTCGGTTGAATATATAGCTTCTATGTCCGGAGAGACTGTAAAGTTTGCAACACTGAGGTTGTAGGCTGTTGCGTTTGCGAGATATCTACAAAACTTCAAAGGGTCATGGGATACTGCGGGGTATTGCTGAAATGTATTTGTCAATAACACTGTATTTTATCATCGGTTACTTCACCAATTTCCTCACTTATTGACGTAATCATATAATGGCATGTCATATAATCCCAGTTCAAGGGCGTGGAATCAGAGAAATTGATTTGCAGTGCACCCAAAACTAATTGGAAATGGTAATGGCGTTCAGCGCGAGCATGTGGCTGCGAAAATGCAATCGGTGAGCGTAATGCCATTCTCTGATGATATAGAGGCGCGTGAAATATCGAGGCTAAAAGCTCCCGCCTTAAGGAGACCGGCTTCAATTCCCACGCATCAAGAAGCAGTGGGACATCAGGCTGGGAGCTCCAATTTCACCTGCAAGAACTTGTATTGAATGGAACACGGAACTTTGGGACATCAGCTGGTCGAATAGATAGTCAACTATTTTAATCTTCAGTCAGTAGTTTTCAGCAGGATACTTGTTTGTGGATTGAAAGAATATCTACAACTGGGACAGTCTAAATTACAAAGAAGAATTCTGCAAGGAGTCAATTCTTGGAGAAGCATCTGTGCAGAGTGATGCAGAGGAATGTTTACGTCATCTGCTGTTCTTATATGTTTGACTTTGCACTGGATTAATTTCCATGAAGTAATTTTTTTGCTCGGTTCACAGTATTCACTTTCCTGCATACTCGCAAAAGTCGTTACTGTACTCGAAAACTCTGAAAGTTAACTGGTATATACAATGTGGTGATTAGGCTCACATTCACGTCAGTTATGCTGAAGAAGTGGATTCGAAATTCATCAGGTCAGCAGTGATTCCATTAAATGACTGAACAGGCAGAGTGTGAATGGAAGCTTCATGAGGACATTTGTGTTTTTTTTGGAAAATTCGCTGCTTTCAAAGGTGATGAAGATTAGACTGAAGCAGTGACAGTGATTATCTTTATTGCTTGTTCAATTGGTGAACATGACTGCTATTAACCGTGTCCGTATTAACATCACGGCTCTTAAGGCCGTGCCTGTGCATCAGGCCAGTCGCGCAATGGAAAACGTGCCTGACTAGGGATCAGGAGACTGTAGGTTCGAATCCTACCTGGCTCGACGGCAGGGCAGACTTCAACCCCGCTTAAAAGCTGATTTTTCTGAAGCCGAAATAAGGTATGAGCTCCTAAACTGCAGGAACGAGAATGACTTCATTTAATGTCCCCGAGAACATGAGAGTCAATGTTCCAGCGTCATCACAAGAGGGAAGCCGAATAGTCGAACACGTTGCTCATGGGCACCTTTCCATTTCATAAAGCCACCGATCGAATTGCTCGCGGGAATGCTCGGCTTTGAGCATTTGTCGAAACTCTTTGGCCAGTGGAATCAGAGAAGAATGAAGGGTTAACTGTCCAACTGATCTTTAGAGAGAGTGAGTTCCAGGGTCTCCCACCCGCTGACTGATAAAGTTTTCCTACCAATCTATTCAAAGCGTTCTGCATCTTATCTGAAATCTACAAACCCTGGTGATTGATCACGAGCAAATGTTTCCTTCAATCTGTAATTCCTTGCTCCTCATTAGTTCGTACACGTCAATCATGTCTCCTCACAATCAGCTCTGCTCTGAGAAAAAAAAGCATTTTGAAAGTCTCGTGTTCACTGAAATTTCTTGCCTGTTTTTAACAGTTCGGTGAGTGGAGCAGTCCCACTGCTAACATTCAGCACAAACGTTCAGTAGAAAACACTCAATGCGGGGAACCGTAGTATGCTTTTTTCGTCAACAATGTGTAAACGTCCCCTGTAACTTTCGATTTCGCATCCCGTGGGGCTATCTGTCTTTGTTCAACGATATATCCCAGGAAGGTGACTTTAGCTTAGGCAGATACACTTTCAGCGAGGTTTACAAACCAGTTTGACTTCCGAATTCGATCTATAAAGCCAGATAAATGCTGTAAATATTCAATCCACGAGAGACATGGAAAGTCAACAGACATAATATACACCAATCAATTGCGTATTCGTCAATTACCCTCTCAGTTAATCTCTGAAATGTGGCTGAAGTGTTTTTCGTACAAACGGCATTACTTCAAATTTCTGCAGGCCAGTTGCCGTTACAAAATTGCCTTTGATCTATCTGACAAAGTTCACTACCAGTAACCTTTGAGGAAGTCCAATTTTATTTCAGGAACGTCTAATGCAGAATTCCCTGACATTGGTTCTTCCCAGTGTGTCGTAGTCAAAAAGGAATTCTCCTCTTGCGTTCGTTCTCTGCCAAAATACCGTTAGAGCATATTCCCATCGCACATTCTGTGAGATTCCTTCATGACTGGTGTCCCTATCAAGTAGCTAACCTCACTCAATTTCCTTTCAATTTGATAAGGTCTTTTAAACCTTGCTTTAAAGTTTCACCGATTAATGCATTTTAAATAATTGCATTATTCCCAGCGGTAGAATTGTGATTTTTTGATTTCTCATACACTTCCTGCTTCACCATTTGCTACGATACTTTTAAATACTGTCTCGACAACTCCCCAACATTATTTAGTTCAACTCTAAAATTTGACACATCATCCAAATGCGTGGTCTCTGTAATCTGACTTATTAATTTTTCCTTAATAAATTTTAAAGGTCCTCTTACTTTATGCCCAAAACTGGTTTCAGACGGACTTAGTTTGGTGGATTCTTTTGGTACATCTCAGATCGCAAACAGCACTGACGCAACTCCCTTATGGAAATAATCTGGCTACTCCGAACCATAAAACCTCAACATAGTCTTTAATAATTGACGTCACCTTTCCAATGCACCCTGTGATTCTGGATTGTACACAGTAGATTTGAATCGTTTTATTTCCAAGCTATCTATACACTCCTTGAAAAGTTTGGACGTGAAGTTTGACCCTTGAGCTAATTGTATCTCAGCTGGTAGTCTTCATCTAGTTTTTTTAAAAAACGTAATTCGTCCACTATCCTTTTAGCTGTCATATTGTATGATTGAACGACATTTGGAAATCTCGTCAATACATCTTTTTTCTGTTAATTAATACTTATTCCCATTTTTTATTGGATGGAGGTAAACTTCACAATGAATGAAGACACTTAAGAAAGATTCCTCGAACGCTGGGATAGATATTAAAGGTGCAGGCTTTATTATTTCCCATGAATTTCCTATTAGTTGAAATGTATGATACGTCTGGCAAAATTCAAAAGCATTCCCCTGCTATCCAGGCCGTAAAAATGTCTTTGTATTTTAGCCTCCGTTTTCATCACGCCGACGTACCCTCCAATTTGTGGCACATGCGGCACTCGCAGCACCACTTTTCTGTCCCCTACTGGAAAAATAAATTCTGCCCATTTCTCACTTGCTTGAATATGTGTTGCTCTCCACTTCCTCCTTAACATATCATTCGCTAAGTAATATCACACGGGGATGCATTCACTCTCCTTCCAAGTACATGTCTTCTGATCCAACTGCTTTAATTTTTCATCTTTCTGCTGTAACTCAGTAGCACAGCAGAGCTGAATATACTTGCGTTATTAACGCTTGTCCCCTGCTGTGTCCCACTTACCTGACAAAAAAAAATTGTAATCATATTTCAGCTTCGTTTTCGTCCCACCATGAATTCCCATATACATAGTTCTTCAGGAGTACATGTTTCTCTCTCCTTCTGAATCACAGACAGGCACGATCCTGTGTCCCTCAATACTGTTACCTCTCTATCTGCTACTCCTGGACAAGGTAAATAAACTTTAACTTTGCAGGTATATTATTAAAGCAGATCTGGCACTTCCCCCTCACCAACCTCTGATCGGCTTGTGCACTCTGCTGCAGCTTTCCACTCTCCACTGTGCTTTCTATTGCCATGCCAACAAAACATCCAGGCTTCTTTCGTTTCCCTCCATCTGACTTTCCAATGCTTTCCCTAGTTCTCCAACACTGATTTCATGTGGCCTACTTTATTGCAATGAAAACCTCAGATCTTGTTCCCTTCAAGAGTTTTCTATTTACCCTGTGATAAGTTATCCTAATGATTTTCACAGAGATTTAACTTTCCCTTTCCACGTGAGGATTTCTGTTTGCCCCAATTTCTATCCCTCAGACTTAAAATGATTCTGAAAACCCATCCTTGTTTTATGGACCACTTCTTAACAATCAGCCATTTCAACTGCTGACCTTGTCGTTTTAACAATATGCTCTTCCAGAATAAGCTTATCTTCAGCCTTTATCTCCAGCCTTTTAAGGTGAATTAATTTAATAATTGCCAATTCCTGAAGTTCAAACCCTGTCTCCCTTTCTCTCTGCTCTGCTGCTCTCTCTTCTTCCCTCTCTCGACTTCAAATCGTATGTCAAACTGCTTCAAATCTGGTGTCCTTTCCTTATCTCTCGAGTCTAACTCAAGCTGCTTCATTTTCAAATAAATTTTCACCATCTCTATAGATTCTCATGGATTTTTCAGCTTAGTTAAATGGGGAGTTACTGTGGGAATGATCTCTCCTTTCCTCACAGAAAGAGGAAAATACAACCCCAGAATTA
The DNA here is from genome assembly GCF_004010195.1 of Chiloscyllium plagiosum. Classification (NCBI taxonomy): domain Eukaryota; kingdom Metazoa; phylum Chordata; class Chondrichthyes; order Orectolobiformes; family Hemiscylliidae; genus Chiloscyllium; species Chiloscyllium plagiosum. The sequence continues at coordinate 14,855 of NW_025213817.1, read as the reverse complement.
TGTCTGCTAATTCCAGAAGCCCGGCCTGAATTATTTCTTTGTAAAACTAGCAACTTTACATCGTCCATAGCCAGACAACTATTTGTACCTAAATGAGACATTGCTTTCCCAAGCATTGCCTATCCCAATCCAAATCAACACCCCGAAATAAAGACGCAAGCACCTGTCAGTTGCTCTTTTAATCCATCAACTACCTCCCAATTTATTATGGACGAGGCTAAATCATTCAAAACGTTATTAAGCAGACAACCCAGACCGTAACGTTATATTTTTCTCGTTAAGTGTACAGTGAAAATTACCCGAGTAAGATAGTTACAAAAATTATTCACAAAATGACGGATTGAAAAACAAAAGAAAGAATATAGAATACCCACAGAACTTAGTCTATCCAAAGTAGACTTACTTAAGCTGTTCTGAAAATACACAACGATCCTTAAAAAAAAGTACCTTAAAAACAGTAAAAATGAAACAGAAGCTTACAGTTAAAAATTAGAAGGGCAGAAGGAGAGAGGTTATTAGTTAGTGCACCACTGCTACAGGATCTCAAAACCGGAATTCAACTTTCCAGAATGACCACTCCTTTTCCATTATACAGTTCATTTCTAAAACATTAAATCTTTGGCCTTAAGCCTCAGCTGTTTACGGAGAAACGAAAGGCCTCATAGTGAACACTTTCATCTCTATAACACTTCATCCGATTCTGAGCCCGAACTGTTTTAAAATGTCTTTGATAAAAAAAAGATATCAAGACACATTATCCTTGAGAAAAAGTACAGCTCCGTTTCTTTTACAAAAAGAGAACATCTTTGTGAGAGCCCAGTCCGTCCAAACTATCTTCAAAAGTGAAACTCTTCGAACAGACAATATCCTGGTAAATCTGTTCTGCACTGTTTCCAATGCTATCACATCCCTGCTATAATGATAATTGCACAAAGACACACAGTAGTCCAGATAGAGCCGATTGAGCAAATGAAATTAACAACTTAAAAAGCCACAGAAACTGCAATTTTCCAATAATGTGACTTTTACACAATACTGCCCCGTGGAGACAGTGAGAACTGCAGATGCGAGAACTCAGAGCCGACAGTGTGGTGATAGAAGACACAGTAGGTCAGGCAGCATGCGAGGACCGGGAGAGTTGATGATTTGGGCATAAACCCTTCATCAGGATTGAGGTTTGTGGCCTTGGGGACTATAGATACATGGGAGGTTCGGGGTTTGGGGGCATGATAGTTGTGAATGCGAGCAGTAGATAAAGGTGGAGAATAAGATACTAGTTCTGACAGGAGGTGGAGTGGGTAGGTTGGAAAGGTGATGTGCAGGTCATGAAGGCAATGCTGAGTTGGAATAATGAAACTAGAATAATATGAGGGAAAGGCGAATGAGGAGACTGGTGATCCCATGTGGCATCAAGGGGAAGATGAGGCCTTCTTCTTTCAGGCGTCAGATGTTGAGAGAATGTCAATGAAGGAGGCGAAAGGACCTGCATGTGCTTGGCAGATTGAAAGGGGGAGAATGAATTTCATCAATAATGAGCTTCTAACTGCATATCCAAACTATCATTATGAACATGTTGTTACATCTTTGGAACAGTATCTAACACTACCGCGCCTGAGGAGAAGGCGAGGATTGCAAATGCGAGAGATTAGGGTCAGGAAGGATGGCACGAGATAGCACAGTGGTTAGGCAACATCGGAGGACCAGGACTGTCAATGTTTCAAACATTCCTGACGAAGAACATATGCTCGAAACATCGACTTTCCTACTCCAAAGATGCTGCCTTACCAGGCGTACTTTTCCGGATCCACACATTTAACTCGACACCACCTCAGCTCAACTGCATAGGAAAATTATGATGCACCTGTCACCACTCAATTGATTCTTCTGTCGCATGCGAGACAAACTGCAACATTCTTTTCCCCATAAATATCAGGTCATTCAGATCACTGAAGAAAAGAAAAATGCAGAGGCTGAATATCTGAGAGAAAAGAAATAATTGTTGTAGAATTCAGCATCCTGTCAGTTCAACTGAATGTTTGGATATTAAAATTGGTAAAGGAAAAGGGAAAGTTGCAGATCAATAACTGCTACGTTGTGTTTCTCAAAAGAAAAAAAGAGTTTGATAAACTGGAATGCTTCGATCAGGCAATGCATGCTCACCTTGCCAAGTACTGATAGGAATGGAGGAATATATATTTGCTTCGCCACTGCTGAACAGATGAAAAATATCATTTTGCCTTCCGAATCAGTTGATGCTCCTGCAGAAAAGTCAATGTGACTCATAAACCCAGCACAGCCAGTTCAGTGAGTATTTCAGAGTCCTGCAACATCACATTTTATTTAAAAGATCTTTATTGATTGTTCCTTATACATATGGTATTCTCCATTTCATTGTGCATTGGACAATATTGTACCCACTCACTTATTCATTGGTACATCACTCAATTTTAGTACCCCTAACGTTCCATTCACGACTTAACGACCAAACTACTTTCACGAAAAAAATGCTTATTTTTAAAACCGAAGACTGAGCTGAAGCAATGCCTGTGGGAAATCAACCATCATTCTCTCACTCTCTATACCTTACTTAGTGTGTCTCAGTACCTGTCACCTTAAACCTGTGCCCTCCAGTTCTGAACTTCACCATCCTGCACAAACGATTTATTCCAGTTGCCTATCCATGCCCCTCATGATTTTATAAACCGTGAGAACGTGACGCTTTGCCTGGAACATTCCAGTGAATAAGCCCCTGCCGACCCCATCTCCACGCTTAACTCAAGCCCTCAGGTCCCCACAACATCCTTGTAACTTACTTGTGCACAGTTTCAATTTTCACAAAATTCTTCCTGTAGAAGTTGACCATCACTGCAAGCAGTATTCTAAATGTGATCTCACCAATGCTCTATATCGCCACAACATGACATTCCAACTTGGATAATCGACTTTCTGACTAATGACAAAAAGCGTGCCAAGTACTTCCTTCACCATCTTGTCTACTTGTGACACCAGTTTATCTGCTTTTATAACTTTTGCCTTGACTGATAAAGTTGTGATTGTCACGATGTTCTGCTGCCTTGACGGATATGTGGCCCAACATGCAAAGTCTCTCTGTTCCTCTGGGTTTCCTCGTGTCCTGCCATTCATTGAGTAACCAGTTAACGTGTTACTTCCAATGTGCATCACCTCATGTTTTTCATGGTTAATTTCAACATCACCTATCTGAATTTGACATTTGACAAATTCATCTCTGAGCTCCTCCATCCTAAGACCTTCTTCCTCCATGTTACCTTTTGTATATTCCTATCGTTTTTAATGGTTGAAGTTTGGAAAGTCAGACAGACTGCTGACATTTTTAATTATCTCAGGGCACTGACTATAAAGACATTCTTGAATCCACATCTTAATCAATTGAAACATTGTAACATAGTTCTCCATATCCTGCTTTTGCAGTTTAATTTGTAAATTAACATTTCTACAATGCAGGAATGTATGAATGGAAAAGGCTTTTATTTCATTGGCCCCTCTCCTGTGCTGACTGAATTCCAGACTCAAACTGAAGCCTTCTCTGTTCCTGCACCCAGATTAACATTGTACCATTTAGTTTAGATTGTCCCTCCTGTAACATCCAAAATGCATCGGTTCACAGCTCGCTTTATTTCATCTGCAGGAGGCTGAGAGATGATAATGTACAAAGTGTAAGGTATGTTTTAATCTGCAAAGCAGGACAAATGTTTTCAGAAGTGTTAGTCAGTTAGCCATTTTAGGTTTGTTCAAAGCAGCCATTTGATGTTAGCACAGCACTGACAGTGACTTTATAAAAAGGGAAAGGCAAGACTGAGTGGGGACTTGGGAGTCCATGTGCAAGTGAATGCAGCATAGATTCACAGAACTATAGCTGGACAGCACGGGTTCAATGGTCAGGGAAATGACACAAGCCCAGGATGGTGTCACTGGGATTTAGAAAGATCTGAAATGATATATGATTGAGATTTATGACAGGAACTGCTGGGTTAGATAGAGAGAAAATATTTTAGTTGCTTCTGGAGGCTCATTGTCCAGTAACCTAACAACAGATTGGAACCCATTGGAAACTCAGGCCGTGTTCAGTGTGAGGTTAGGTTTTATTTAAATCATCCGATACTATCCCCATCAAACTCTCGCAGAAAAAGGGTCCGCATGGGATTAGGTATAGAATATAGCTTCCTCTACACTGTCCCCATCACCCAATGCCAGGACAGGTACAGTATGGAGTTAGATGAGGAGCAAAACTCCTTTACATCGCCCCCATGAAACCGTCCCAGGATAGGGACCATAGGACCATAAAATAATAAGACGTCGGAGTGGAAGCAAGGCCATTCAGCCCATTGAGTCCATTCCACCATTTAATCATGGCTGATGGGTATTTCAATTCCACTGACCCACACTCTCCCAGGAGCCCTTAATTCCCTGCGAGATCCTTTCCATGTCTTCTCATTTCCATTCCAAATTGACTCCCTCTAATTTTAAAGCTGTGCACACGGGTCCTAGTTTCTTCGCCGAAGAGAAACAACTTCCCAGCATCCACCCTTTGTAAGCCATGCATTATCTTGTAAATTTCTATTCGATCTTCCCTTAACCTTCTAAACTCTCATGAATACAATCCCAGGATCCTCAGCCATTCGTATGTTAGGCCTCCCATTCCAGGGATCATCTGTGTGAATCTCAGCCTGACATGCTCCAGTGCCAGTATGTCCTTCCTGAGGTGTAGGGCCCAAAACTGGACACAATGTTGTAAATGGGGCCAAACCCAAGCTGTATAAAGTCTCAGAAGCACACGCTGCTTTTATATTCCAACACTCTTTAGATAAATGACAACATTGCACGTACTTTCTTAATCACGGACTCAACCTGCAAGTCAACATTTAGAAAATCCTGGACTCGCACTCCCAGATCCCTTTGTACTTTGGCTTTATGAATTTTCTCACCGTTTAAAAAATAGTCCATGTCTGTATTCTGTTTTCCAAAGTGCAAGACCTCGCATTTATTCACACTGAATTTCATCAGCCATTTCCTGGACTACTCTCCTAAACTGTCTTAATCTTTCTGCAGCCTCCCCACCTCCTCAGTGCGACCTGTCTGTCCATCTAACTTCGTATCATCAGCAAACTTTGCCAGAACGCCCCCGGTCCCTTCATCCAGATCATTAATATATAAAGTGAACAGCCGCAGTCCCAACACTGAACCCTGTGGGACACCACTTGTCACTAACTGCCATTCTGAAGAAGAACCTTTTATCCCACCTCTCTGCCTTCAGTCAGACAGCCAATCCTGAATCCATGCCAGGAGCTCACCTCGAACACTATGGGCCTTCCCCTTACTCAGCAGCCTCCCATGAGGCACCTTATCAAAGGCCTTTTGGAAGTCTAGATCGATAACAATCACAGAGACAATAAAACACTTTCTCCATATGACCAAAAACTGATTGTCTTCCATCCACTGGTGTCCCGGTCTTGTGTGGGTCACAGATTGAGCTCTGAAACATCTCCAGGACAATCTCATCCTGTATCTGTGGCTCTGGCTCTGTATCAGTGTCTGTAAGTCTCCCTGTTTCTAAAATTACCTCAATTCCCTACAATGCTGGATATATTCCAAAATAGTTCGATTACCTGTAAAATATTTTGGGATACCCTTAAGATATAAAACAGAAAGTGCTTTATAACTGCCCACTCCCTCCGTTTAAATGAGGATATTCCGTGTATTTCTGCTACATTTATATTGTCCGTAAATCACACAGAACATTCACACCCAGGGACCGTGAACAATCCGGAAGGTCCATGAAGTCTCGGTCTTTATTGCAGGCGATTGGCCATCGACAGTAAGGAAGCCTTCCTGTGACTGTTTCACTGAGACAGCATCAGGAATCCTGTGGCCCACTTTGATCCTCACACTGACTGTTCATCGTCTCTGCAAATAAAATCACATTTTCAAGATGCAGGAATGTGAACGAAAACAGCTACTGATGTGCTTCCCCAATGTAATCACTGATACTTTTCAGGGGGGGAGGTTTTCAGGAGGACACTAGACTGACAGAAACACAGAAAACAAGGGCAAGAAGAGGCCATTCAGCCCTTTCAGCCTGCTCTCCCATTCAGTGTGGTCATGTCTGACTCTCTGTCTCATTGCTATATTCCCATTTCTGTCCAAACCCCGTGATGTCATTAAGCAGTTAAAACATTATCAATTTCTTTCCTGAATATGCTCAGTAACTTGTGCTCCATAACCTTCTTGGGAGAGAATTCTTCAGGCTGATCACTCTAGGTGAAGATAATTCTCTTCCTCTCTACTAGAAATGTGTGAGCCCATGTCCTGAGACTGTGATGCTTTTTCTGAGAATACCTGCCCAGGGGATACAGCCCACCCCCTGTATCGAGTCTGTCCAACCGTTAGAATTAGATACATTTCCATCAGATCCCCCCTCATTGTCCTGAATACATGCCCAGATAAACCAACCTCTCATGGGACAATCCTGTCATCCCCGGGACCTGCTGAGTGAAGCTAATGAGCTGTCAGAGGAAGTGGTTAAGGATGGTACAATGGCATGTGGTTCACATTTGTAGGAGGAACAGAAATAAAAAACAGAATGACTCGGTTGAAAATAGTGAGAAGTTATTAAATATCATTATCCAGAGGGATTTACGGTATCAGAAATGTAACTGATAGTGGAGTCAATGAGGAGGAGGATAAATGCTACATTGTCAGTTATTTCCAGCAGACCAGATAAGGACAGGGAGGTAGTCTGCTGTGAAACTTTCTCAGCCAGGTTTTCCCTTTCATTGAAGATATTAATATCCCTTTGGATCCTCTGTCACACAATCGCTCTGTAACACATTCTACACACAGCATCACTGGGCTCTCTCACATTGAGGATGACTCTCTTCCACTCTGAGTGAGTCACTCGGTGGCTGTACAGACCAATGCTGCTTATTGGGATGGATTCCTGAAACAGGGAACGTTTCCGGGTTGGAGGTACTTCCAGAGATAGAGGCGGTGCACACTCATGGATGCTTCAGGCTGGGTGAAATTATTGACATATCTGATAGCAAGATAACATTAAAATACAGATTTGAAGGCAAGACCAATTTGAAATGCAGATGTTGCTGGAGACAGCGCAGTTCAGATGGAAACCACGTGGAGTTACCTAATGGATAGCAGACACTTCAGCAACCTGAAGCCGACTGACAATAAAATCATGGTTAACATGTCAAGTCTGAGTCTGAAATTTCCAGTAATGGTGTAAGAACAGGGTATAGGAAGGTTTAAACAGCATGTGGATTGATGCAGTATTTAAACACAAACAAACACACTTGATGCTGAGACCTGGTTCGAAGTTATCCAAAAGCTCGGATTTAAAACTGAGATTGGGAACCCTCTGAGACAATTCCCGGGAAGGTGTGGAGTATGTGATCTGCTGTCAAGTGATGACATTGACCCCTGTGCTGAATATAGACTCAGTTCCTGGAACGGTCTCCAGCTTTTCTCCCAATCCTTTAGACAGGCTCCTTGGGCTGAGATACTTAATGTTCACAATCATCATGTTTATGGGTATGATTTGTCTAGATTATCCCCACTCCACTCCCCATCACCCCCACCTCCCAATCACCCGAGCACTCTCACTAGGCAGCTGGAGAACAGAATACCCCCAGGACCAGCTACTGGTGGGAGAATGAGATTGACATGAATAATTGGGATAAGAAGCATCCCAGCATCTCCAAGGATTCTCATTTTGAAAACAGAAATGTTGTTTGTTTTCTCGGATGGAAAAAGCTGAAAACCGAAGCAGCAGAGCTGGAGTCGACACCCTGGATCACTTCCTCTGATACGGGAGGAAGCAGAGACTGTGCTCCTACAAGTTGGCGTTCTATGATCCTTTAGTTCTGGTTACCTTGGGTTAATATTACCTTTTGCCGTTGCTTCACTGATGTTTGTTCTGGGCAGTATCTCTGGCTCATTCACACTGGGCCCCAATATGTTAAACCAAAACAAAACAGGAATCGCTGCAAAGGCTCCACGGGTTTGGCAGCATCTGTGGATGAGAGGTCAGAGTTCATGTTTCAGGTCCAATGCCCCTCTTTCAGGATAGAAATGTTACCTCTGTTCCCTGAACTGGGAAACCTTACCTTCTTCTTTCGGTTCTCTTGATGTCTGCTAAATATTCCATCTTCTCTGATCTCTCGGACAGATTTACATTTCTAGAAGTGTTGCCTTTGGTCCTCCAGGGTCATTTCTTGCCGATCACCCACGGGGTTTTGAGCTTTTGTCAGATTTATGCAGTGATCAGTTCAATAACTCTGGAAACTGGATATTTCACCGCTCTATTGAACTGAGCTCTGAACTTGGGCAGAGCTGCCATATAAATAAGGGTGTTTGTACAGCAGCTTACATTGCGCAGCATGTATCCAATTTGTTCAAAGATATCATACTCATTACCGTTTAAGTATCGATCTGGGACATCAAGGATATATAAAACATATACCAGCCACAGAAGTATGAAATTTCCAGATATAGTGAAGAGTAAAATCACTGCCTTAATTCTACTCTCCATCTCTGGATCAACCTGCTTCCCTTCCTTACTCTGACCCCTCAGTCCCTTACGGACTTGACTTGACTTAAATAAAATGCGTGCGATTGTCAGAACATTGAGGAACACAATGAAAAAGAATGGCCCCAATGGGGTTAGAGCCACAGCAAATGAGCGGAATCCAATCCAGCGAGAGTCAGTGAAGTAGGTTTCCTTATTCCTGCAGTAAAATGGTATGTTCCTGATTATTTTTGTGGGCTCAAATCTAAAATACCAGGGAACATTTTTTAAACAAAGCAGAATCCCGGTTATTGAGAGAATTACAGATGCGTTTTTCCCAGTGCAATATTTAGTTTTCAGTTTGTGGCAACAAAAGCTGACAAACTGATCAAAGGTGAACATAACGGTGAACCAGACAGAACAGTCTATGGATGCACGGATCAGGACATGGATAACACTGCACACAGGAGTGATGTCCAGGAAACATAATGGGTAATAATAAAAACGAAGTTGCCTCAGTATGACCTCACTGATAATGACCAATAGATCTGCTGCTGCCATGGCCATCAGATAGCGTGTTGTGCAGGTAGCGAGGCCACACTTTCCCTGGGACAGGATCATAATAGCCACGAAATTCACTGTCAGAAGGATAAAGGAAAACAACTTATTATTAATGACCACTCTTTTCTGCATAAGTTTACATCATAAGTGTAAATCATCCAACGATATTTCCGCCACCTGCAAACAGACCCCACCACCAGGGATGTATTTCCCTCCCTACCCCTTTCTGCCTTCCGCAAAGACCATTCCCTCTGTGACTACCTGGTCAGGTCCATGCGCCATCACAACCCACCCTCCCGTCCTGGAACCTTCCCCTGCCATCGCAAGAATTGCAAAACCTGAGCCCACACCTCCTCCCTCACCTCCATCCAAGGCCCCAAAGGAGCCTTCCACATCCATCAAAGTTTTACCTGTACATCCACCAATATCATTTCTTGTATCTGTTGCTCCAGATGCGGTCTCCTTTACATTGGGAAGACTGGATGCCTCCTAGCAGAGTGCTTTAGGGAAAATTTCTGGGACACCCGCACTAGTCAACCACACTGTCCTGTGGCCCAAAATTTCAACTCCCCCTCCCCCTCAGCCGAGGACATGGAGGTCCTGGGCCTCATTCACCGCCACTCCCTCGGCACCCGAAGCCTGAAGGAAGAACGCCTCATCTTCCGCCACGGAACACTTCAACTCCAGGGCATCAATGTGGACTTCACCTGTTTCCTCATTCCCCCTTCCCCACCTCACCCCTATTCCAAACTTCCAGCTCAGCACTGTCCTCATGACTTGTCCTACCTGTCTATCTTCTTTTCCACCCATCCACTCCACCCTCCTCTCAGAGCTATCACCTTCATCCCCAACCCCATTCACCCATTATACTCTTTGCTACCCTCCCCCACCCTCCCCTCTGACCTCTCACCTCCACAATCCACTCCACCCTCCTCCCTGACCTATCACCTTCATCCCCTCCCCCACTCACCTATTGTACTCTATGCTACTTTCTCCCCGCCCCACCCTTCTCTCAATTATCTTTCCACCCTGCAGGCACTCTGCTTCTATTCCTGATGAAGGGTTTTTGCCCGAAACGTCGATTTTCCTGTTCCTCAAATGCTGCCTGAACTGTTGTGCTTTTCCAGCACCACTCTAATCCAGAATCTGATTTCCAACATCGGCAGTCATTGTTTTTACCTGTATAAGTTTACAAGTAATCTGTACTGTTGCTACAACAGCAATATAAGATCATCCAGTAGGTAAACAAAAATTGTGTTGTAAATTGTAAATCTGTAACTTAGCAATTTCTCGCTTGAATAGAAACAGGCAGCTCGTCAACAGCAGATAGAAATCAGGATAGCAGTCATAAAAGTACCTACCAAAACATGTAATATTTAGAAGGGTGAATTGACACCACATGCAGCCATGATTCCCTGAAGAACAGTCATCACAGCTGGATAATATGGTCAGAAAATTGGAAATACTAGAAGTTGGAACATTCTTTTTTCATTCATGGGACGTTGGCATTGGTGGCGAAGTCAGCATCTATTACCCATTGCTAAGTGCCAAGGGGCAATTCAGATTCAATTACTTTTCCGTTGAGTCACCTGTAGGTCATACCCTACCTTCTGAAAAGTGAAGTAACTCTCTACAGTGAGTCCTTACATTCATTTATGAGGAGGAAAAGAAATCATCAGAGTGCTGAAATATCAAAACAGAGCGGCTTAAAATCAATTGTCATGGAAGCGAAAAGGGGTATTGGGGAAGGGAGGGGAAAGTTTATTTAATGATCGGTTTGAGGGCAGATGCAGTTCAACTACAAAGGGATGGTGATCCTCGGCAGTGAAAATACATGTTGTTAAAATGTGATTTCCAGGCAGAGGCAAACGCTGAATGTACAAGTTCAATGAAAGATGAGGGGGGTGGGATTGTTGTAAATCTGGTCAAGCATGAATCCAATCATCTGTAAATCTGATGGGGAATGAGGGGCATATCCTGTTGGTTGAACCAGCATTGTGGGTGCACGGAGATAGAGGTAACAGTAACAAGATACCATTGTCAACCCCGGCAAAGCTGCATTAATACTCCTCAATTATCAAAACATAACATCCAGAAGTTAACTGCAGTGAATTGACACTGGATTATTTCCTATCAATGTGGATTCCTGCAAGTTTTTGAAAATTAATAATATGCCATTCATCATTCAGTTTAAAATGTAAAGATGTAGGAGCTATATACAAAGGGAGAAAGTCAAGTTAAACTGGGTGTTGTGGAGAAGCTCGGGCAGATCCCCAGGGCACCTCCATCCATTGACTGAATGTAAATTTCTTGTTGCCGCAGAAAGCCAGCCAACACCATTAAAGACCCTCCCGCCCCGGTTAAACTCTCCTCCAACCACTTCCATCAGTCAGGAGATACAAAACCATAAACACACAGAACAACATGTTCAAGACTAGCTTCGTCCCCACTGTTATTTGAATTCTGAATGGACCGCTCAAATTTTCAACCTCATGTTGATCTTGCTTCTTGTGCACCTTCCTTGTAGCTGTACCTCTGTATCCCTCACTCTGTTCAATCACCCGATGGCCTTTATGTCTTTACTGCACTTTCACTTTCACTTTATGAACATTCACTGCACTGCAAACTCTCAGTTTTGCCCTTTGTGGACCGGTCAATGACCAGGGACATAGCTGCAGAGAGGCAGGGGTTTGGGTTTTCTATCAGAAGTGTTGTGACAATGTGGAACTTACTTCCTGTCAGGGTCGTAGAAGCAGATCCCCGATAGCATAGAACTCTTTAAATGTGCACTTGGCATGCCCGGGTTATGGATTTAATGGTGGAAAACTGGATGAGAATTCGGAGGCAATTGTTTCATGGATTTTATCGGGAAAAGTGCATTTTTATTTTCTGTGCTGTAAGTCTCTATGTCTCTAAACCTTCTCCAACCTCCAGCTGGACCATTGTATTTTCAACCAATACTTCCCCCAGAGCCATTGACTCCAACATTGAACAAGTTTCCTTTCCACGCAGCACATAGGTAAATGTAACAATATAATTATAAATTAAATCAAATCAAGTCATGATTTAGAAGAAAAGGGAAACAACAGAGATGATGGAAGAGTAACCCTGTTTATCAGCAGGGCCTGTGGAAGGCAAGACCCATTGCATGGTGTCTATAGCTGAACAGTGTGAAATGCCTGAGGATGGCTTACTCAAAGTTAGGAGGTTGCTGCAATTTCAAAGGAACTGAAATGGAATGCTATATCACTGGGAAAGTTGCTAAAATGGCAGAAAAGCTGCAAAAAAGAAAGATACCCCTGAACAGTAATTCAAGACTAGCTTCGTCCCCACTGTTATTTGAATTCTGAATGGACCTCTCAAATTGTAAACCTAATGTTGATCTTGCATCTTGTGCACCTTCCTTGTAGCTGTACATCTGTATCCCTCACTCTGTTCAATCACCCGGTGGCCTTTATGTCTTTCACTGCACTTTCACTTTATGAACATTCACTGCACTGCAAATAGAACAAGTTTCCTTTCCACGCAGCACATAGGTAAATGTAACAATATAATTATAAATTAAATCAAATCAAGTCATGATTTAGAAGAAAAGGTAAACAACAGAGATGATGGAAGAATAGCCCTGTCCATCAGCAGAGCCAGTGGAAGGCAAGACCCATTGCATGGTGTCTATAGCTGAACAGTGTGAAATGCCTGAGGTTGGCTTGCTCAAAGTTAGGAGGTTGCTGCAATTTCAAAGGGACTGACATGGAATGCTGCATCACTGGGAAAGTTGCTAAAATGGCAGAAAAGCTGCAAAAAGGAAAGATACCCCTGAACAGTAACAGAATTTGGGACAATGGCAGTCAGGATTATTGTTGGAGTCAATAGCTCTGGGGGAAGTATTGGTTGAAAAGACAATGGTCCAGCTGGGAGTTGGAGAAGGTTTGGAGACATAGAGACTTACAGCACAGAAAATAAAAATGCACTTTGCCCGATAGAATCCATGAAACAATTGCCTCCGAATTCTCATCCAGTTTTCCACCATTAAATCCATAACCCGGGCATGCCAAGTGCACATTTAAAGAGTTCTATGCTATCGGGGATCTGCTTCTACTACCCTGACAGGAAGTAAGTTCCACATTGTCACAACACTTCTGATAGAAAACTCAAACCCCTGCCTCTCTGCAGCTATGTCCCTGGTCATTGACCGGTCCACAAAGGGCAAAACATAGTTCCTTCTCTGCTGTCTTTGCCCCTTAGAATAATATACATTTAAATGATGTCTCCTATAAATCTCAACTGCTCCAAGGAAAACAACTCCAGTCCATCCAATCTCTCTTCCTACCTAAAACTTTGCCACCTTAGGGTCATCCTGGAAACTCACAATGCCCCTATAATGTGGATTCCATAACTGCACACAACATTCCAGTTGAGGCCCGCCTACATTTTATAAGTGCCAACATATTTCCCTGTTCTTAAACTCTATATCTTGGCTTTCAAAGGCAAAAACTTTCTGATACCTTCTTAACATTTCATCGACCTGTCCTGCTACCTTAAGACCTTCATGTGCACCAGGATCCCTCTGATTCAGTGCTTCCCAGGTTTCTATATTCATAATGTACCCCTTGTGTTTTGTGTCCCGCCAAGTGCATCAGCTCACATTCATGGATTGAATTCCTATTTCCAGCAATTTCTGTATTACCAGTTAACTTATCCTGGAAACCTCCTGATGTGCAGAGTTCACAGCATTTGCCAGTACCAAACTTTATCTTTCATGGAACATGTTGGTTCTGTAAGCTCCCTATTTCCTTCTTCAATGCATCCCACTGCTCTGACATGGATTTACTTAAAAGTATCGGCTCTCAGTTCAATCACGCCCGACATTATCCCCCCAGTTTAGAAATTTGATTTCCCCCTCATCCTTGTCTTTTTCCATGTTAATCTTGAGTTATGATTACTGCCTGCAAAATGCTTCCTCACTGAGAGGTCAGCCCAGCTTCATTACCGAAAAATAAATCCAGGATCACTGTCAAAGTGGGGGAAGGTAAAGGAACAGTCTGGGATTAGCCAGGTGAAGCTATGAACTGTGTTGTAGGAAAGAGAGATTTAAAAACCCTCCAGTTTATCCAGCAAACAGCAAAGAAGTTCCAGACTCAGAGGTAAAGCAGGAACACCCAGGATAAGAGATGGACTATGGGGTGGGGGAGCTATACCATTCAGAATGGCGGAGAACTGGAATCTAATAAATAATATCCAACCTGAACATTCGGGGGGAAACCATGGGAAATCGTCGAGGGTCATTTGACAAAAAATGATTTGCTGCTCTCCGTGAGAATGGGTCATGCCCACTGTGGGTTTAAGGAATGCTCAGGTTTGTTGGATATTTTACAGTTGAGTGGATAGCCACAGTCAGAAAGGAAAGTCATCCTCAGTGTGTAACTCTGTACTCATTCAGAAAAAAAGCAACTACTTGCAGGTGGGATACGGGAAGCGAAATGAAGAATGTCATGAAAAATCCAATCTTTAACAAGTTCGAGGGAACTGAGCATTTATTTTTAATTCTAATTAGATCCTGCATTTTGGAACCCGAGAATGTACACCTGACCGTTACACTTGTCTGTCCCCATAGGGACACCCTCCATCCACAAACAGCAGGCCCCACTGCAGGTTACAGCTTTGAACCGAGACATGGATGGAACGAGCTGCAAGAGGCAGTGGTAATGGTGGGTAAAATTAAAACATTTAAAAGGCA
>NW_025213816.1:30111-36139 GCF_004010195.1 Chiloscyllium plagiosum | reverse complement strand
GAAACTAAAGGAAAATTGCAGGAACAGCACCTTCTGTTTGGCCTGGGCAGCCGGCAGCCCAGAGGATTCAAAATTGAGTTCTTCAATTTCAAACAACCTCCCATCCCAACAGCCGACTTCCTTCCAAGCCCCTCCCCCTCCCTTCAATCCTCCCAGCTGCCTGCAGGCTTCATTCCCCCCCCCCACCATTGACCAACCAGGTGGTGCCCTCTACATGTCTTATTTTTTCCCCAATTTACCACCCTGCACTCGAAACCTCCTTTATCTGCAGCTCCCTTTACACCCATCCCCAGTCCTGAAGAAGAGTTAACCCAAAACGTCGACTTCTCCACCTCCTGGTGCTGCCTGCCTTGCTGTGTTCTTCCAGCCAACGTTTTGTCTGTTATAAATATAAGAGAGGTTAGATCACTTCAGTCGAATTGCAAACGCACATGACAAAGGTGTAAGGAAGAGAGGCAATGTCTGTTGTTTAAATAAAAACTACGGCATTAAGTTTTACAAACGCCCACCACAGAGCAAACAGCAAAAAGATAAGGAGACTCAACGATATTTCAAAATAAAATAAAAATGCATTAGATCCAAGGGGTTATCTCAGAAAAAAATGCGAGGTATTGTGGTCAACCTTCGATTCAGAGAAATGGAGAAGCTCGGTGCAGAAATCGATCTCTTGACCAGATTGATACGAAAGCAGGGATGGAGACATTGGCTGGTATGAAACGGGACTGATTGGCAGGTCTGGATGAGTTGAATCATAGGCTGCCGTTAAGACAACGTTGGAAAACACCTGAGTCAAATGGTTAAGTAGAATCTTTCCACGGCAGAGGTGCCAGAGGACTGGACAACAGCTACTTAGGCCCCAAATTGCAGGATGTGCGCAGGAAGGGAATTATAGAGCATGAGTATCAGATCAGTGTTGGAGAAACTAAAGGATAATATAGGAAAGGAGAAAATCGATCTCCATTCAGACAGCCAATGTCTGATACGGCATAATCAGCATGAACCTATCTCAGGGAAGGAATGTTGAATGAATGTGATTGATTTTCTTTTTCAAGGAGGTGTTTCATATAGTTTCGCAGCGATGCCTTTGACAAATCCCCACATGGGAAACTGATTAGCAAACTAACATCTCATGGTATCAAGGGTAACTCATCAGGACACATCCAACATTGTCTTAGTGGCAGAAAACAGACGGTGCTGGTGGAAGGCTCTTTGTGTGACTGGAGACCAGTGTCCAGTGTTGTACCACAGTGATCAGTGCTGTGTCCCTTATTACGTGTAGCATTCACAAATGATATAAATGTGAATGTTGGGGAGTAAGAGGGATTGTGATTAGTAAGTTTGCGTTTGACATAAAGATTTTCCGGTTGGTTGGCAGCGAGGAGGAAGATCTTATGTTACAGGAAGATATAGATGGAATGGTCAGATGTGCAGATCAGTGGCAGATGGAATGTAATCCTGATAATTATGAGGTGATGCACTTTGGAAGACAGGAGAGTACTCAATGAATAGCAGCACACGAGGAGGCTGCGAAGGTGTTTCGCCACAGATCACTGCATGTGACTGTACAGAGTAATAGGTTAGTTCAGAAGGCATCGGTTCCAAAGGCAGAGCGGGTATTCATCGAAGCATAAATAACAAAATCTGGTTAGGATATTACACAGGCTGGAATATTGTCTGCATTTCTACTGGCCACATTCCAGGAATTGCACTGGAGGGGTTGTTGAGGAGATTCACTGGGATGGACCGTGGGATGGAGCACATCAGCTATGAAGGGAAGCTGAATAAACACGGGTTGTTTACTTTGGAGCAGAGAAGACTGACTTGTACGTAATTAAGAAGTATAGGATTTCGAGGGACATGGACAGGGCAGATAGACAACAGCTGCTCATTTTAATCAAGACAACACATTTTTTAATATGAAGGGGTTGATGCTTGAATGGAATAGAATATAAAAGCCTTTGCTGGCAAATCCACGTGAATGGGTTCAGTGAAAAAATTGTAGTGTCGCATATCTTAGGTGCTGGGTACATCGGTACAGATATTTTAGGTGTTGTTAGCGTATTGAAATAACGAAAATAAAACTAGAAAGGAAACAGGGAGTTTTAAAACGTCAACAATGACAATAAAAGATAACACAACTTGCAGTGCTTACTCACCGAGCCCATGCCCGTTGGGCTTCTGTACACGAGGCTACGTTAACACCAAACGCCAGCCTCTCTCCCAGATTCACCTCCAAGTCTCCTCCCCTTGGCCAGACTATGATTGATCTGCTCCTGCTTGAGGCTCCTGTTTCAAGTCACTTGCTGAACTGTCCTGGTCTCCAAATTGTTTCCCTTGCTGGGCTGAGCTTGGTCCCCATTCTCCATTCCCTCGAAGTCGGGTAGCTTAATAAGTTAAAAGTTGGGAGGAGGGAGAAAAAAACTGCAACAAAGAGAGAAAGAATAAAGGAAACGTAACGGCGACTGGTGAGCATCAGAATTCCAGTGGGAGTATCATACACTGCTGCTATCACGGCTGCAAAGTTGAGTGCCAGGGAGCATTTGAGGGTCCATGCTTCTGTGAACGGATAATTTTTAAAGGCCATTTGTTGAGCAGGTTATGACAGGACTTGATGGTTTTCAGAGCTGTAATTAAAACGAGTTATAGTAATGAACCGTCATAGCTTCTAAAATTATGCCAATGGAAAAGGTGAGACAAAACAAGTACAGCTTCCTTGCAGTCTAGAAGCAGAGAATGGACAATAGGGAAATAGCAGAACAATGAAGCAACTACGTTAATTCTGTCTTCATGTAAAAAAAGCAAGTGAAAACCAAACTGCTCAGCAACACGAGGAAACCTGAGTCTGATGAGAAAATGGCTAAGAATGCAGACAGCATATCAACAGTTTTAGACTTGGAGAGGCAGGTGTTGACTGGGGTGTATAAAGTTAAAAATCACACAAAACCAGGTTATAGCTCAACAGGTGTATTTGCAAGCATTAGCTTTCAGAGCGCTGCTCCTTCTTCAGGTGGTTGTGGAGAATAAGATTGTACGACACAGAATTTATAGCAAAAGTTTACAGTGTGATTTGTACTTGCACAATTATATGTTACTTTGCTAAAAAGCTGCATGAATCCATGCAAGATTCTGTAAATCCGTTTTTTGGATTAGAATCAGTCTGACCATTGTGGCACTGACAGCCTCACACAGGGAAGTTCACCCTTTTAATACATTATCTGGGCCGACATAACATCAATTGTAAAAGTTCACTTCAGAATACAACTTTTAAAAGCAGTTTTACGATTTACATGTGAAAGAACCGAACCAAACATAGCCATTCTAAAAGATAATAGACTTAACAATCAAAGCAGGTCTTTCTCACTACATAATTACAGTTGCATCACACTGTACACTTTTGCTCTACATTCTGCGTCGACAATCTCGTTGGAGAAAGTGAGGACTGCAGATGCCGGAGACCAGAGTCGCAAAGTGTGGTTATGGAAAAGCGCAGCAGGCAGGCAGCATCCGAGGAACAGGACAATCGGCGTTTCGGGCATACGCCCTTCTTCAGGAATGAGGCCGGTGTGCCAAGATCTCCCATCAACTGCCTCCAACCTCACAGTCCCACAACCCCGCACTGCCCGTTTCTACCTCCTGACCAAAATCCATAAACCCGACTGCCCCGGCCGACCGATTGTCTCAGCCTGCTCCTGCCCCACCGAACTCATCTTTGCATACCTGGACACTGTCCTGTCCCCCTTAGTCCAAGAACTCCCCACATACGTTCGGGACACCACCCATGCCCTCCACCTCCTCCATGCTTTTCGCTTCCCCGGCCCCCAACGCCTTATCTTCACCATGGACATCCAGTCCCTGTACACCTCCATCCCCCATCATGAAGGCCTCAAAGCCCTTCGCTTCTTCCTTTCCTGCCGACCCAACCAGTATCCTTCCACTGACACCCTCCTTCACTTGTCCTCACTCTTAACAACTTCTCCTTCCAATCCTCCCACTTCCTCCAAACCAAATGAGTAGCCATGGGCATCCGCATGGGCCCCAGCTATGCCTGCCTCTTCATCGGATATGTGGAACAGTCCATCTTCCACAGCTACACAGGCACCACCCCGCACCTTTTCCTCCGCTGAGGACCAGTGTGGTTCTGTCCTGGTGGCGATTGGAGGGGCGGGGCTCAAGGGCGGAGGTTCCGAAAGTGGAGGAGATGCGGTGGAGAGCATCGTCGATCACGTCGGAGGGGAAATTGTGGTCTTTGAAGAAGGAGGCCATCTGGGTTGTACGTTATTGGAATTGGTCCTCCTGGGAGCAGATGCGGCAGAGGCGAAGGAATTGGGAATATGGGATGGAGTTTTTACAGGGGGCAGGGTGGGAGGAGGTGTAATCCAGGATGCTGTGGGAGTCGGTCGATTTATAGTAAATGTCCATGTTGAGCCGGTCGCCCGGGATAGAAATGGAGAGGTCTAGGAAGGGGATGGAGGAGTCTGAGACGGTCCAGGTAAATTTGAGGACGGCATGGAAGGTGTTAGTAAAGTGGATGAATTGTTCAACCTCCTCGTGGGAGCACCAGGTAGCGCCAATACAATCATCAATGTAGCGGAGGAAAACGTGGGGAGTGGTGCCAGTGTAGCGACAGACAATGGATTGTTCCACATATCCGACTAAGAGGCAAGCATAGCTGGGGCCCATGCGGGTGCCCATGGCTAGTCCTTTGGTTTGGAGGAAGTGGGAGGATAGGAAAGAGAAGTTGTTCAGAGTGAGGACCAGTTCAGTCAGTCGAAGGAGGGTGTCAGTGGAAGCGTACTGGTTGGGTCGGCGGGAGAGGAAGAAGCGGAGGGGTTTGAGTCCTTCGTGATGGGGGATGGAGGTGTACAGGGACTGGATGTCCATGGTGAAGATAAGGCCTTGGGGACCGGGCAAGCGAAACTCATGGAGGAGTTGGAGGGCGTGGGTGGTGTCCCGAACGTAGGTTGTGAGTTCTTGGGCTAAGGGCGACAGGACAGTGTCGAGGTATGCAGAGATGAATTCGATGGGGCAGGAGCAGGCTAAGACAATCTTGTTCTCCACAATCACCTGAGGAAGGAGCAGCGCTCCAAAAGCTCGTATTTCCAAATAAATCTGTTGGATTATAACCTGCTGCTATGTGATTTTTAACAGTTTTGGAGAAAACATTGTGCATGAAAGTAATTGACAGAGACAACGTCAACAAAGATTTGTGAAATGGGAATCACTTTTAAGAAACCGACTGACAGATAAATTAATTAGAAGCAATGAATTCTGATTTTATTGACAGGTGTATTTAACGGTAAAAATGCAATAAAACACAATGAAACACTTTAATTTCTCACCACAATGCGCTGACATTTTGAATAATTTAAGAACACGGCAAATATAGAAGCTCTAGCTTGAAGAAAGTCGATCAGTCCTGAGCTCAAAACCATCAACGATGCGTGGACTGCCGTTATTCCACCACTACATCCTCACCGTCGACAACAGAACCAACCAACACTGAAGTAATCGATCCTCAGGCAAAATCTTTGGCGCTGGGCAGATACTCCTCCATCGCTGTCCCATCACATCCTGCACCAGAAAAATTAACCGTGGAGTCGCATCTCTCGCTGCTAGTCCTAAATACGATGTTGCTATGATGACTTTCCACCATTGCTTCACTTGTGCCAGCGCTGGAAACAACCAACAAAAAAGTCAATGACCCTCAGGTGCCATCTTTTGCTGCTGAGCGTACCTCGCCAACATTGCCTCTGCTGATGTAATAGCTGAGAATTCCTGTTCCTGGTGCTTGTTCCAGAAAAGAAAGTCGGGGCTCACTCACGTCTAAGCTGGACCTGCTCATTTTCCACAGCAATCCTGCTCTCGTTCTGTTCTCTGGGCCCAGCTCGAGGTCCATTGAAGGCCTACTCGATTTCAACGAGCAGGGCCTACTCGAATTCCACGGTACGCCTACTCAAGGTCCAAGGTATATCTGCTCAAAGTGTACATACTTGGCTCACACATGATCGGCAGTCTGGGAATGCTTGAG
>NW_025213816.1:4890-29388 GCF_004010195.1 Chiloscyllium plagiosum | reverse complement strand
TTGATGCAAAAAACACCACAGCAGCTAGAGGTAGATTTAATCGCTGTGTGGAAAGCTCATTTTCAGACCTTTTGTCACCATTCGAAGTGACATCTTTAGTGCGCATCCGAATGAATCCTGGAAGAGCAGCCTTCCATTTGAAAAGTGATTGGTTAAAAATTGTTTGAGTACTTAGGCACACATTCTACACTTTCGATTCTGTCTGCGCAGACCTCCGAGATCCATGCAGGGCAGTGAATTCAGAAGCCAGAAGTCATTACTGGGAATTATATTGTCACGCTGACCAGTGTACATACAGCCACCAACTAGGTCACTGTAACATTGAAAAGGATCTGGATCTCCTTGTACACCAGTCACTGAAAGCAATGTTGCAGGAACAGAAAGCAGTTAGGAAGATAAATGGTGTTTTGATCTTTACTTCACGTTTAATTGAATACTGGAGTAAGAATATCTTATGGCAGATGTACAGGGCATTGGTGAGACCCCACCTTGAATACTATACAGTGTTATGTGCAGTTTTGGTCTCCTTAACTAATAAAGGGCAACCCTGTCTTTCAGGGAGTGCAGCATATGATAACCAGAATGATCCCTGGGATGACAGGCTTGTTGTGGGTGTCGAGTTCGAGTCTACTAGTCGTTAAATCATGAATTTATGTAAATGAGTGGAGATCTCATGAAATATATAAAACTCTGACAGCGTGAGAAAGACTGGAAGCAGGGATGATAATTCCCCTGACTGGGGCATCTAAAACAAGGGCCCACAATATTAGATGTCGGCAGGCCACTCTGCATTCAAGTCTGAGTAAACGTCTGCCCTCAGAAATGTGGCCCATGGGGAAATATCCACCACATAAGGCTATGGAAGCCAAGGCACTGAAAAAATAATGACTTCTACACACACTTTTCTGATGCTGAGGCAAGTGCTGTGTGCTCTGTCTGGTCTTACACCTCCCGTCCTCGGAGCAATTTGATACAATTGGGTGTCTTCCTTGGCCGTTTCAGAGACCATTAAATACTTTATCACATGCCTGGGGTTATTTTTACGCCAGAGCAGGAACGCATGGGAAATCTGCTTCCTAAAGTTGATTGGGGAAGCAAGCTGGTGTTTTCCATCGGCGTAGGCTTCTAGGTCAATGGTTCTGACGCCAGATTTGAGATCTCGACATTTTATTAATTGTTCTTAAATTTCACCAGCTGTCAGACCAATAGTCTGTTCTGGATTAGTAATCCAGTGACATTTCCACGTCAGCACTATGTCCATTTTGAGACCCATCAGAAAGCACTGAGCAAGTTATTTCTGTGCTGGTTGACAGTTCTGTCAAAGAAAACCTCCCATCCATTTGACCATCGTGATGGACATGAGGTAGTGATAATTGACGTTATTGCATATTTGTGGAGCCTTCCCTTCCAGTGAGTTTTTCAGTAGTCCCTTATCATTTATGACTGGATGAGTCTGAGCTGTGGAACTTCGATTGCTCATGTTGGTTTTGGTATCGTTTCTCTCTCTGTATTCGATGCTAGTTTTCCTGTCTGGAAAGTAAGAAGCCAATGCAGTATCTTTCCGGGTTCTCAACAGGTTTAGGTACTCATGATCCTTGCATGGTCACCCACACTCGTCACTGAACCACACATTGGCTTTATAATGGTGGTAGCCTGACGAATTATCGCAGGACAATGTTACAGATTGTAGTTGAATACAAATCTTCCTCTGCTGCTGCTGTGGTCTACAACCAGCAGACAATGTCAGGTATTCTCGATTCAAAGTTAGAGGAGCTCGATCAGTGGAAGTATTTAAAGATGGTGTTTGACCTTTCA
This sequence comes from Chiloscyllium plagiosum, assembly GCF_004010195.1. NCBI lineage: Eukaryota > Metazoa > Chordata > Chondrichthyes > Orectolobiformes > Hemiscylliidae > Chiloscyllium > Chiloscyllium plagiosum. The sequence continues at coordinate 27,573 of NW_025213816.1, read as the reverse complement.
GTGAATTGAGGGTAATGAATAATTGGCCTTGAAATTGGAGTTACAGAGTCATAGAATTTTGCAGTCATTCAATATGCAAACAATATCCAACCACCTCCTCCATGTTCACCAGGTTTCCTAAACTGTGTGGTCCATTTACCTGCTTCGGATACATACCACTCTAAACCTTTCATATTCAATGTTCAATGTATTTTAGATACTGCAATTGCATTTGCATCTAGCACTCCTCTGGCAGCTCGTTCCATGCATGCACCACCCTCTTGTTAGAAAAAAAAAAGTTGCCGAGAAGTCATTTAAGATTTTAAATCTTACCCCTATCTCCTTAAACATATACTGTCTACTTCCAGATCACTCTACCATGGGGTAGGGACATTGCATCCTCAAAATATAAATGTTGCTCATGGTTTTTAAAAAATCTACAATGTCATTCTTCATCCTCCGATGTCAGACGGTTAAAACAAAAATCCCAGATTATTCTTACAGCTGAAAACCTGCAGTTTCGGTTGCATCATTTGGAGTAAAGCAAACAAGAAGATAAAACAACTCCAGAAACCTTAGCCACTTTCCCCTACATCAAAGACACTTCGGAAATGACCGCCAGACTACATGACCCCTTGGCATCATGGTAGCCCATAAACGGACCAACACACGAAAACAGCCGTTGAGGAACTTGAAAGACCCTATTAGACAAAAAGCAAAACTAATACCATTTACAAAATACCTTGTAAGAACTGTAACAGATAGGCAGAAAACAGGCAGAAAACTAGCCACCAGCATACGTGAACATTCACTGGCCACAAAAAGACATGATCCACTGTCACTAGTATACTTACATACGGATGAGGAAGGACACCACTTCGACTGGGACAACACGTCCATCCGAGGACAAGCCAAACAGAGACACACACGAGAAATCCTATAAGCATGGCATTTCGAGCGGAATACCATGAACAAACACATTGAATTGGATTGCATTTACCAAAACCAGAGAAAAATAACAGGAAATGTCATCACTATAGGAAATGATGTCACCACAGGAAATGACATCACCAACCATAGGAAACCCAAACATATAAATATGAAGCGGTCTAATCCGACATGACTTCATTCAGAGACTGACTGATGGCGTTACTTAGTGTGTTGACAAAACGTCTGTAAATGAACCTGCCAGCTCAGCGAGCAAACCGACATCAAGCGTGTGACCAATATTGGGAACTGTATGTCCAAGACATTTGGGAGTGTTACACAAAATTGACAACAAAGACTAGGTAGTTATCCAAATAAGGGATTATTTGTGCCTGACCGTGGAGGAGGATTTTGCAGGAAATGATGAAGATATTGGCTGAATCTTATTCTATTTTGTTTAAAATAATAGCTGAGTTGAACTTGGAGACAGATTATGGATTTATGGCTGAGCGGATCTCATCAAATTATTGGACACAAGAGCTTCTGAGATGTGGATATTTATAAATCTATCACATTCTATACCCGGCACTCACTGCACCCGACTTTGTTCGGAGCCTTGTATAACATTAAATACCCGGAACATTCGACAAACAACGGTCTTCAGAACTTTGCACACCCGACATTCCCTGCAACGTTCTGTACCCAACATTCCGTGGGACATTCTATAACAAACATTCTCTGGAATATTCTGCGACAAACACTCACTGGAAGATTCTACACCTGACTTTCCACAAACGTTGTATACCCGACATTCACGGATTATTCTATTCCCGAATTTCGCCAGAACATTCTGTAACTGGCATTCCCTGAAATGTTCTATATCTGACATTCTCCAGAACATTCCACAAATGACATTCTGGAACATTCTTCAGCTGACATTCTCAAGAACATTGCATACCCGATATTCCTCGGAACATTTTATAAACTGCAGTCCCTGGAATATTCTACACCTGACATTCCTCAGAACATTTGTAACTGGAATTCCCCGGAACATTCTATACCCGACATTCCCTGGAACGTTCAATATCTGACACTCCCGGATATGTTCTATACCCAACGTTCTCTGGAAAATTCTGAAACTGTCATTCTCCAGAAAGTTTTGCATCTGACACTTTACCATAACCGATTATAACTGACATTCCCAGCATATTCTGTAAATGACATTCTCCAGAGTATTCTGTAACCGACATCCTACAGAACATTCTGCACCGACATACTCCAGAACATGCCGTACCCAACGTTCTATGGAACATTCTGTTGTAGATATTCTCTGAAATATTCTATACCCGATATTGCCTGAAACATTCTATAAATGACATTTCCAGCAATATTCCATACCCAATATTCACCAGAACATTCTATACCTGACATTCCCCAGAACATTCTCGAGTCGGCATTTCCTGGATCATTCCATGCCAATACTCTCAGGAAGATTCTGTAACTGAAATTCCCAGAACATTCTATATTTTCTCTGAAGCGTTCTATACCCAACCTTCTCCAAGGCATTCGATATCAGGCATTCCCCGGGGTGTTCTATACCTGACATTCCCTGGAAAATTCTCTACCCGACATTCCCTGCAACGACATTCTGTTAAGCATTCTATACCTGACATTCTCCAGAGCATTCTCTATTTGCAGTCCCCAGAACATTCTGGATCTGGCATTCACTGGAATTGACATTGCCCAGAACATTCTTTAACCGACATTCCCTGGAATGTTCTATGCCGGGAATGCTCCGGAACATTCTGGAGTCAACATTCCCTGGACCATTCTATACCGGACAATCCTTGGAATATTCTAAACCCGACATTCTCTAGAAAATCCTACTCCCAGCAGCCCAGATTTGTGAACTTCCGACATTAGTTAATTGAACAAAAGATAAGATCCTGAGGGAAGAGATTCCCTTCCAGTGAGAAGGAAACACGGTTTTGATGTTCCCTCTAGCAATTAAAAGAATAAATACGTTTTCCCTGCATTTACATTTCTTCACGGCAAATGATTGACCACAATTGAGACGAAAAGACAGAAATATGCAAACGCCGTTTGCCTTCAATAAACTGGGATAGAATACTTCAGGGCAGCAACGTTCTCACCTAACGTATTAGAAGTGGAATGATGTGACTTGTGTCTGCCCTCTAGTGACCGAGTCTGTAGGAGTGTTCCAGAAACCATTCTGTTCTTATTGATGTGTCTGTGTCTGTTTGGGGCGGGCGGATTTCTTGCGTTTCACGTCACAGTTTTGTGAGTACTTCAGACATTTCTCTTTTATATTTCAGCTCCAATTATTTCAATAAATCTCTGAATGCCGTGACACCTTTGAAACTCTCATTGTGTTATCAATCAACCGGTAACGTTGACTCCAGGTTGATGTATAATTTGTATGTTTGTCTTTTTTCACAGTTAATGTAGTGACGATCTATGTCCTGATTTATAAAGATTGTGGGTTGTCTCCGTGTATCAGACGTTACCTTGGGGCCATGGCAGTGGCAGACCTATTGGTCATTATCCTCGACCTGGTATTGAGACACATTCCCATTGTTTATCCGAAACAGTTTTATTTCGTGAGGTCCATCCCCCTGTGTAATGTCCACGCCGTCCTGCTTTATGCAGCCACTGACTGTTCTGTCTGGTACACCGTTGCTTTGACCTTTGATCGATTCGTGGCCATTTGTTGCCAGAAGCTGAAAAACAAATATTGCAGTGAGAAAACGGCGACGGTGGTTCTGGGAACAGTCACTGTGCTGAGCTGTCTAAAGAACATTTTCTGGTATTTTATGTACACGCCTCGGTATTGGCTATGGAACTCCCCCTCGTTTTGTGCTGTAACACTCACTGTCAAGTACTCTCCTGTCTGGGCCACAATTGAGTTCCTTCATCACATTCTAACCCCGGCTCTCCCATTTCTCCTGATTCTGCTGCTCAATGTTTTCACCATCAAAAACATTTTGGTGAGCAGCAGAGCCCGCAGGAGACTCCGGGCTCACACCGATGGGAATGCTCAGTCTGACACAGAAATGCAAAATCGGAAAAAATCCAGCATTTTACTGTTTGTCATCTCGGCCAATTTCATACTGTTATGGCCAATGTTAATGGTGTATTCTATATGGTATCGGATGTATGATATTGGATATCAATCTGTGGATCTCCATGACTTTCTGCTGGAATTGGCCTTCATGCTGCAGCTCCTCAGTTGCTGCACAAACACCGCGATTTATGCCATGGTCCAGACTACGTTCAGGCAGCAGTTGAAGAATGTGCTGAAATATCTCTTTTGTTATGAAAATTGGGTGTACTGTACCTTTAAGAAAGTTAAAAACTAGCAGAACTACCTGACAGCATCAAGTAGTTCTCAACAAGATACAATGTAACCTTTTCGTCCGGCAGCTAGTATAGCTGGTTGCCTGCAGAGAGAAAAGAATACGAATTCGGGCAATCAATTTATACTATATCCCCAAAATACCAAACTTCAATCCATTTTTTATTTACTATATTGAAAATATTAAAAACCAGTGATATAGTCCGATGCTTCAGCAGTAACATACCTGGAAAACGTCAACAGCTGAGGGAGAATTGCCAATCCCATCAGCATGTACAGACTAGCAGGGACACAGCTGTCGTAAAGATACGTTTATCAGTCAATGACCTGTGACACAGAAATCCCAAAGAAGAAGGAAATCTACAATCAAGATACAAAGGGAAGGTTCGACAGCCGACTGGTTTTGAAATCTGAATTTGTGGTCCGTGATACTCCAGGGTTTTATCGGCTTAGTATTATATAAGAGAAAGTAAAATATGGGTGAGAGGAAGGAGTTGTAAATAATTGTTAATTAATTGTTCTCTGTTAGACTTTTAAAAGCAAATGTGTTTTGTTTTACTTTAAATAGTGACTTTGAAATAGTTCTTGGCCTCTCGAATGTTTACACGTTAATGAACGGGCAAATCTTTCTCTGCTGCAGGTTTAAATTAGCAGTTTTACCCTGTGCCGTAACACTTTGCCAAAGTTCATCTAAACATATGATTTTCTCATTAATAAATTCTTTCTGGATTTTCTGTTCTTAATTCAAAGTTTCTGCAATGAAGCAGCCTGTCGCTATGGTAACACACTGAGGTGATTGCTCGGTTGTCTAACGCTATCCCACAGGGATCCATTTCAATGCTTCTCTCAGCTCAGGACCCAGTGTGGAAATACATTATCCCACTGACTGTATCTATCACATCAATTTGTAAATAATAAAAATGCTCATTAAAAAGGGCAAAACAGCAGCGTCAACTATAATCTTATTTCTCGTTGCGTCGAAGAAGAGAAAGACGGACTCTGCCCCCACCTCTCGATACTCAAGCTCCGCTCACAGCCTCTGTACATCAGAGAGCAGATCAGAGACTGCAGTGCACAGTGTAGCCAGCTCCGCTCACAGCCTCTGTACATCAGAGAGCAGATCAGAGACTGCAGTGCACAGTGTAGCCAGCTCCGCTCACAGCCTCTGTACATCAGAGAGCAGATCAGAGACTGCAGTGCACAGTGTAGCCAGCTCCGCTCACAGCCTCTGTACATCAGAGAGCAGATCAGAGACTGCAGTGCACAGTGTAGCCAGCTCCGCTCACAGCCTCTGTACATCAGAGAGCAGATCAGAGACTGCAGTGCACAGTGTAGCCAGCTCCGCTCACAGCCTCTGTACATCAGAGAGCAGATCAGAGACTGCAGTGCACAGTGTAGCCAGCTCCGCTCACAGCCTCTGTACATCAGAGAGCAGATCAGAGACTGCAGTGCACAGTGTAGCCAGCTCCGCTCACAGCCTCTGTACATCAGAGAGCAGATCAGAGACTGCAGTGCACAGTGTAGCCAGCTCCGCTCACAGCCTCTGTACATCAGAGAGCAGATCAGAGACTGCAGTGCACAGTGTAGCCAGCTCCGCTCACAGCCTCTGTACATCAGAGAGCAGATCAGAGACTGCAGTGCACAGTGTAGCCAGCTCCGCTCACAGCCTCTGTACATCAGAGAGCAGATCAGAGACTGCAGTGCACAGTGTAGCCAGCTCCGCTCACAGCCTCTGTACATCAGAGAGCAGATCAGAGACTGCAGTGCACAGTGTAGCCAGCTCCGCTCACAGCCTCTGTACATCAGAGAGCAGATCAGAGACTGCAGTGCACAGTGTAGCCAGCTCCGCTCACAGCCTCTGTACATCAGAGAGCAGATCAGAGACTGCAGTGCACAGTGTAGCCAGCTCCGCTCACAGCCTCTGTACATCAGAGAGCAGATCAGAGACTGCAGTGCACAGTGTAGCCAGCTCCGCTCACAGCCTCTGTACATCAGAGAGCAGATCAGAGACTGCAGTGCACAGTGTAGCCAGCTCCGCTCACAGCCTCTGTACATCAGAGAGCAGATCAGAGACTGCAGTGCACAGTGTAGCCAGCTCCGCTCACAGCCTCTGTACATCAGAGAGCAGATCAGAGACTGCAGTGCACAGTGTAGCCAGCTCCGCTCACAGCCTCTGTACATCAGAGAGCAGATCAGAGACTGCAGTGCACAGTGTAGCCAGCTCCGCTCACAGCCTCTGTACATCAGAGAGCAGATCAGAGACTGCAGTGCACAGTGTAGCCAGCTCCGCTCACAGCCTCTGTACATCAGAGAGCAGATCAGAGACTGCAGTGCACAGTGTAGCCAGCTCCGCTCACAGCCTCTGTACATCAGAGAGCAGATCAGAGACTGCAGTGCACAGTGTAGCCAGCTCCGCTCACAGCCTCTGTACATCAGAGAGCAGATCAGAGACTGCAGTGCACAGTGTAGCCAGCTCCGCTCACAGCCTCTGTACATCAGAGAGCAGATCAGAGACTGCAGTGCACAGTGTAGCCAGCTCCGCTCACAGCCTCTGTACATCAGAGAGCAGATCAGAGACTGCAGTGCACAGTGTAGCCAGCTCCGCTCACAGCCTCTGTACATCAGAGAGCAGATCAGAGACTGCAGTGCACAGTGTAGCCAGCTCCGCTCACAGCCTCTGTACATCAGAGAGCAGATCAGAGACTGCAGTGCACAGTGTAGCCAGCTCCGCTCACAGCCTCTGTACATCAGAGAGCAGATCAGAGACTGCAGTGCACAGTGTAGCCAGCTCCGCTCACAGCCTCTGTACATCAGAGAGCAGATCAGAGACTGCAGTGCACAGTGTAGCCAGCTCCGCTCACAGCCTCTGTACATCAGAGAGCAGATCAGAGACTGCAGTGCACAGTGTAGCCAGCTCCGCTCACAGCCTCTGTACATCAGAGAGCAGATCAGAGACTGCAGTGCACAGTGTAGCCAGCTCCGCTCACAGCCTCTGTACATCAGAGAGCAGATCAGAGACTGCAGTGCACAGTGTAGCCAGCTCCGCTCACAGCCTCTGTACATCAGAGAGCAGATCAGAGACTGCAGTGCACAGTGTAGCCAGCTCCGCTCACAGCCTCTGTACATCAGAGAGCAGATCAGAGACTGCAGTGCACAGTGTAGCCAGCTCCGCTCACAGCCTCTGTACATCAGAGAGCAGATCAGAGACTGCAGTGCACAGTGTAGCCAGCTCCGCTCACAGCCTCTGTACATCAGAGAGCAGATCAGAGACTGCAGTGCACAGTGTAGCCAGCTCCGCTCACAGCCTCTGTACATCAGAGAGCAGATCAGAGACTGCAGTGCACAGTGTAGCCAGCTCCGCTCACAGCCTCTGTACATCAGAGAGCAGATCAGAGACTGCAGTGCACAGTGTAGCCAGCTCCGCTCACAGCCTCTGTACATCAGAGAGCAGATCAGAGACTGCAGTGCACAGTGTAGCCAGCTCCGCTCACAGCCTCTGTACATCAGAGAGCAGATCAGAGACTGCAGTGCACAGTGTAGCCAGCTCCGCTCACAGCCTCTGTACATCAGAGAGCAGATCAGAGACTGCAGTGCACAGTGTAGCCAGCTCCGCTCACAGCCTCTGTACATCAGAGAGCAGATCAGAGACTGCAGTGCACAGTGTAGCCAGCTCCGCTCACAGCCTCTGTACATCAGAGAGCAGATCAGAGACTGCAGTGCACAGTGTAGCCAGCTCCGCTCACAGCCTCTGTACATCAGAGAGCAGATCAGAGACTGCAGTGCACAGTGTAGCCAGCTCCGCTCACAGCCTCTGTACATCAGAGAGCAGATCAGAGACTGCAGTGCACAGTGTAGCCAGCTCCGCTCACAGCCTCTGTACATCAGAGAGCAGATCAGAGACTGCAGTGCACAGTGTAGCCAGCTCCGCTCACAGCCTCTGTACATCAGAGAGCAGATCAGAGACTGCAGTGCACAGTGTAGCCAGCTCCGCTCACAGCCTCTGTACATCAGAGAGCAGATCAGAGACTGCAGTGCACAGTGTAGCCAGCTCCGCTCACAGCCTCTGTACATCAGAGAGCAGATCAGAGACTGCAGTGCACAGTGTAGCCAGCTCCGCTCACAGCCTCTGTACATCAGAGAGCAGATCAGAGACTGCAGTGCACAGTGTAGCCAGCTCCGCTCACAGCCTCTGTACATCAGAGAGCAGATCAGAGACTGCAGTGCACAGTGTAGCCAGCTCCGCTCACAGCCTCTGTACATCAGAGAGCAGATCAGAGACTGCAGTGCACAGTGTAGCCAGCTCCGCTCACAGCCTCTGTACATCAGAGAGCAGATCAGAGACTGCAGTGCACAGTGTAGCCAGCTCCGCTCACAGCCTCTGTACATCAGAGAGCAGATCAGAGACTGCAGTGCACAGTGTAGCCAGCTCCGCTCACAGCCTCTGTACATCAGAGAGCAGATCAGAGACTGCAGTGCACAGTGTAGCCAGCTCCGCTCACAGCCTCTGTACATCAGAGAGCAGATCAGAGACTGCAGTGCACAGTGTAGCCAGCTCCGCTCACAGCCTCTGTACATCAGAGAGCAGATCAGAGACTGCAGTGCACAGTGTAGCCAGCTCCGCTCACAGCCTCTGTACATCAGAGAGCAGATCAGAGACTGCAGTGCACAGTGTAGCCAGCTCCGCTCACAGCCTCTGTACATCAGAGAGCAGATCAGAGACTGCAGTGCACAGTGTAGCCAGCTCCGCTCACAGCCTCTGTACATCAGAGAGCAGATCAGAGACTGCAGTGCACAGTGTAGCCAGCTCCGCTCACAGCCTCTGTACATCAGAGAGCAGATCAGAGACTGCAGTGCACAGTGTAGCCAGCTCCGCTCACAGCCTCTGTACATCAGAGAGCAGATCAGAGACTGCAGTGCACAGTGTAGCCAGCTCCGCTCACAGCCTCTGTACATCAGAGAGCAGATCAGAGACTGCAGTGCACAGTGTAGCCAGCTCCGCTCACAGCCTCTGTACATCAGAGAGCAGATCAGAGACTGCAGTGCACAGTGTAGCCAGCTCCGCTCACAGCCTCTGTACATCAGAGAGCAGATCAGAGACTGCAGTGCACAGTGTAGCCAGCTCCGCTCACAGCCTCTGTACATCAGAGAGCAGATCAGAGACTGCAGTGCACAGTGTAGCCAGCTCCGCTCACAGCCTCTGTACATCAGAGAGCAGATCAGAGACTGCAGTGCACAGTGTAGCCAGCTCCGCTCACAGCCTCTGTACATCAGAGAGCAGATCAGAGACTGCAGTGCACAGTGTAGCCAGCTCCGCTCACAGCCTCTGTACATCAGAGAGCAGATCAGAGACTGCAGTGCACAGTGTAGCCAGCTCCGCTCACAGCCTCTGTACATCAGAGAGCAGATCAGAGACTGCAGTGCACAGTGTAGCCAGCTCCGCTCACAGCCTCTGTACATCAGAGAGCAGATCAGAGACTGCAGTGCACAGTGTAGCCAGCTCCGCTCACAGCCTCTGTACATCAGAGAGCAGATCAGAGACTGCAGTGCACAGTGTAGCCAGCTCCGCTCACAGCCTCTGTACATCAGAGAGCAGATCAGAGACTGCAGTGCACAGTGTAGCCAGCTCCGCTCACAGCCTCTGTACATCAGAGAGCAGATCAGAGACTGCAGTGCACAGTGTAGCCAGCTCCGCTCACAGCCTCTGTACATCAGAGAGCAGATCAGAGACTGCAGTGCACAGTGTAGCCAGCTCCGCTCACAGCCTCTGTACATCAGAGAGCAGATCAGAGACTGCAGTGCACAGTGTAGCCAGCTCCGCTCACAGCCTCTGTACATCAGAGAGCAGATCAGAGACTGCAGTGCACAGTGTAGCCAGCTCCGCTCACAGCCTCTGTACATCAGAGAGCAGATCAGAGACTGCAGTGCACAGTGTAGCCAGCTCCGCTCACAGCCTCTGTACATCAGAGAGCAGATCAGAGACTGCAGTGCACAGTGTAGCCAGCTCCGCTCACAGCCTCTGTACATCAGAGAGCAGATCAGAGACTGCAGTGCACAGTGTAGCCAGCTCCGCTCACAGCCTCTGTACATCAGAGAGCAGATCAGAGACTGCAGTGCACAGTGTAGCCAGCTCCGCTCACAGCCTCTGTACATCAGAGAGCAGATCAGAGACTGCAGTGCACAGTGTAGCCAGCTCCGCTCACAGCCTCTGTACATCAGAGAGCAGATCAGAGACTGCAGTGCACAGTGTAGCCAGCTCCGCTCACAGCCTCTGTACATCAGAGAGCAGATCAGAGACTGCAGTGCACAGTGTAGCCAGCTCCGCTCACAGCCTCTGTACATCAGAGAGCAGATCAGAGACTGCAGTGCACAGTGTAGCCAGCTCCGCTCACAGCCTCTGTACATCAGAGAGCAGATCAGAGACTGCAGTGCACAGTGTAGCCAGCTCCGCTCACAGCCTCTGTACATCAGAGAGCAGATCAGAGACTGCAGTGCACAGTGTAGCCAGCTCCGCTCACAGCCTCTGTACATCAGAGAGCAGATCAGAGACTGCAGTGCACAGTGTAGCCAGCTCCGCTCACAGCCTCTGTACATCAGAGAGCAGATCAGAGACTGCAGTGCACAGTGTAGCCAGCTCCGCTCACAGCCTCTGTACATCAGAGAGCAGATCAGAGACTGCAGTGCACAGTGTAGCCAGCTCCGCTCACAGCCTCTGTACATCAGAGAGCAGATCAGAGACTGCAGTGCACAGTGTAGCCAGCTCCGCTCACAGCCTCTGTACATCAGAGAGCAGATCAGAGACTGCAGTGCACAGTGTAGCCAGCTCCGCTCACAGCCTCTGTACATCAGAGAGCAGATCAGAGACTGCAGTGCACAGTGTAGCCAGCTCCGCTCACAGCCTCTGTACATCAGAGAGCAGATCAGAGACTGCAGTGCACAGTGTAGCCAGCTCCGCTCACAGCCTCTGTACATCAGAGAGCAGATCAGAGACTGCAGTGCACAGTGTAGCCAGCTCCGCTCACAGCCTCTGTACATCAGAGAGCAGATCAGAGACTGCAGTGCACAGTGTAGCCAGCTCCGCTCACAGCCTCTGTACATCAGAGAGCAGATCAGAGACTGCAGTGCACAGTGTAGCCAGCTCCGCTCACAGCCTCTGTACATCAGAGAGCAGATCAGAGACTGCAGTGCACAGTGTAGCCAGCTCCGCTCACAGCCTCTGTACATCAGAGAGCAGATCAGAGACTGCAGTGCACAGTGTAGCCAGCTCCGCTCACAGCCTCTGTACATCAGAGAGCAGATCAGAGACTGCAGTGCACAGTGTAGCCAGCTCCGCTCACAGCCTCTGTACATCAGAGAGCAGATCAGAGACTGCAGTGCACAGTGTAGCCAGCTCCGCTCACAGCCTCTGTACATCAGAGAGCAGATCAGAGACTGCAGTGCACAGTGTAGCCAGCTCCGCTCACAGCCTCTGTACATCAGAGAGCAGATCAGAGACTGCAGTGCACAGTGTAGCCAGCTCCGCTCACAGCCTCTGTACATCAGAGAGCAGATCAGAGACTGCAGTGCACAGTGTAGCCAGCTCCGCTCACAGCCTCTGTACATCAGAGAGCAGATCAGAGACTGCAGTGCACAGTGTAGCCAGCTCCGCTCACAGCCTCTGTACATCAGAGAGCAGATCAGAGACTGCAGTGCACAGTGTAGCCAGCTCCGCTCACAGCCTCTGTACATCAGAGAGCAGATCAGAGACTGCAGTGCACAGTGTAGCCAGCTCCGCTCACAGCCTCTGTACATCAGAGAGCAGATCAGAGACTGCAGTGCACAGTGTAGCCAGCTCCGCTCACAGCCTCTGTACATCAGAGAGCAGATCAGAGACTGCAGTGCACAGTGTAGCCAGCTCCGCTCACAGCCTCTGTACATCAGAGAGCAGATCAGAGACTGCAGTGCACAGTGTAGCCAGCTCCGCTCACAGCCTCTGTACATCAGAGAGCAGATCAGAGACTGCAGTGCACAGTGTAGCCAGCTCCGCTCACAGCCTCTGTACATCAGAGAGCAGATCAGAGACTGCAGTGCACAGTGTAGCCAGCTCCGCTCACAGCCTCTGTACATCAGAGAGCAGATCAGAGACTGCAGTGCACAGTGTAGCCAGCTCCGCTCACAGCCTCTGTACATCAGAGAGCAGATCAGAGACTGCAGTGCACAGTGTAGCCAGCTCCGCTCACAGCCTCTGTACATCAGAGAGCAGATCAGAGACTGCAGTGCACAGTGTAGCCAGCTCCGCTCACAGCCTCTGTACATCAGAGAGCAGATCAGAGACTGCAGTGCACAGTGTAGCCAGCTCCGCTCACAGCCTCTGTACATCAGAGAGCAGATCAGAGACTGCAGTGCACAGTGTAGCCAGCTCCGCTCACAGCCTCTGTACATCAGAGAGCAGATCAGAGACTGCAGTGCACAGTGTAGCCAGCTCCGCTCACAGCCTCTGTACATCAGAGAGCAGATCAGAGACTGCAGTGCACAGTGTAGCCAGCTCCGCTCACAGCCTCTGTACATCAGAGAGCAGATCAGAGACTGCAGTGCACAGTGTAGCCAGCTCCGCTCACAGCCTCTGTACATCAGAGAGCAGATCAGAGACTGCAGTGCACAGTGTAGCCAGCTCCGCTCACAGCCTCTGTACATCAGAGAGCAGATCAGAGACTGCAGTGCACAGTGTAGCCAGCTCCGCTCACAGCCTCTGTACATCAGAGAGCAGATCAGAGACTGCAGTGCACAGTGTAGCCAGCTCCGCTCACAGCCTCTGTACATCAGAGAGCAGATCAGAGACTGCAGTGCACAGTGTAGCCAGCTCCGCTCACAGCCTCTGTACATCAGAGAGCAGATCAGAGACTGCAGTGCACAGTGTAGCCAGCTCCGCTCACAGCCTCTGTACATCAGAGAGCAGATCAGAGACTGCAGTGCACAGTGTAGCCAGCTCCGCTCACAGCCTCTGTACATCAGAGAGCAGATCAGAGACTGCAGTGCACAGTGTAGCCAGCTCCGCTCACAGCCTCTGTACATCAGAGAGCAGATCAGAGACTGCAGTGCACAGTGTAGCCAGCTCCGCTCACAGCCTCTGTACATCAGAGAGCAGATCAGAGACTGCAGTGCACAGTGTAGCCAGCTCCGCTCACAGCCTCTGTACATCAGAGAGCAGATCAGAGACTGCAGTGCACAGTGTAGCCAGCTCCGCTCACAGCCTCTGTACATCAGAGAGCAGATCAGAGACTGCAGTGCACAGTGTAGCCAGCTCCGCTCACAGCCTCTGTACATCAGAGAGCAGATCAGAGACTGCAGTGCACAGTGTAGCCAGCTCCGCTCACAGCCTCTGTACATCAGAGAGCAGATCAGAGACTGCAGTGCACAGTGTAGCCAGCTCCGCTCACAGCCTCTGTACATCAGAGAGCAGATCAGAGACTGCAGTGCACAGTGTAGCCAGCTCCGCTCACAGCCTCTGTACATCAGAGAGCAGATCAGAGACTGCAGTGCACAGTGTAGCCAGCTCCGCTCACAGCCTCTGTACATCAGAGAGCAGATCAGAGACTGCAGTGCACAGTGTAGCCAGCTCCGCTCACAGCCTCTGTACATCAGAGAGCAGATCAGAGACTGCAGTGCACAGTGTAGCCAGCTCCGCTCACAGCCTCTGTACATCAGAGAGCAGATCAGAGACTGCAGTGCACAGTGTAGCCAGCTCCGCTCACAGCCTCTGTACATCAGAGAGCAGATCAGAGACTGCAGTGCACAGTGTAGCCAGCTCCGCTCACAGCCTCTGTACATCAGAGAGCAGATCAGAGACTGCAGTGCACAGTGTAGCCAGCTCCGCTCACAGCCTCTGTACATCAGAGAGCAGATCAGAGACTGCAGTGCACAGTGTAGCCAGCTCCGCTCACAGCCTCTGTACATCAGAGAGCAGATCAGAGACTGCAGTGCACAGTGTAGCCAGCTCCGCTCACAGCCTCTGTACATCAGAGAGCAGATCAGAGACTGCAGTGCACAGTGTAGCCAGCTCCGCTCACAGCCTCTGTACATCAGAGAGCAGATCAGAGACTGCAGTGCACAGTGTAGCCAGCTCCGCTCACAGCCTCTGTACATCAGAGAGCAGATCAGAGACTGCAGTGCACAGTGTAGCCAGCTCCGCTCACAGCCTCTGTACATCAGAGAGCAGATCAGAGACTGCAGTGCACAGTGTAGCCAGCTCCGCTCACAGCCTCTGTACATCAGAGAGCAGATCAGAGACTGCAGTGCACAGTGTAGCCAGCTCCGCTCACAGCCTCTGTACATCAGAGAGCAGATCAGAGACTGCAGTGCACAGTGTAGCCAGCTCCGCTCACAGCCTCTGTACATCAGAGAGCAGATCAGAGACTGCAGTGCACAGTGTAGCCAGCTCCGCTCACAGCCTCTGTACATCAGAGAGCAGATCAGAGACTGCAGTGCACAGTGTAGCCAGCTCCGCTCACAGCCTCTGTACATCAGAGAGCAGATCAGAGACTGCAGTGCACAGTGTAGCCAGCTCCGCTCACAGCCTCTGTACATCAGAGAGCAGATCAGAGACTGCAGTGCACAGTGTAGCCAGCTCCGCTCACAGCCTCTGTACATCAGAGAGCAGATCAGAGACTGCAGTGCACAGTGTAGCCAGCTCCGCTCACAGCCTCTGTACATCAGAGAGCAGATCAGAGACTGCAGTGCACAGTGTAGCCAGCTCCGCTCACAGCCTCTGTACATCAGAGAGCAGATCAGAGACTGCAGTGCACAGTGTAGCCAGCTCCGCTCACAGCCTCTGTACATCAGAGAGCAGATCAGAGACTGCAGTGCACAGTGTAGCCAGCTCCGCTCACAGCCTCTGTACATCAGAGAGCAGATCAGAGACTGCAGTGCACAGTGTAGCCAGCTCCGCTCACAGCCTCTGTACATCAGAGAGCAGATCAGAGACTGCAGTGCACAGTGTAGCCAGCTCCGCTCACAGCCTCTGTACATCAGAGAGCAGATCAGAGACTGCAGTGCACAGTGTAGCCAGCTCCGCTCACAGCCTCTGTACATCAGAGAGCAGATCAGAGACTGCAGTGCACAGTGTAGCCAGCTCCGCTCACAGCCTCTGTACATCAGAGAGCAGATCAGAGACTGCAGTGCACAGTGTAGCCAGCTCCGCTCACAGCCTCTGTACATCAGAGAGCAGATCAGAGACTGCAGTGCACAGTGTAGCCAGCTCCGCTCACAGCCTCTGTACATCAGAGAGCAGATCAGAGACTGCAGTGCACAGTGTAGCCAGCTCCGCTCACAGCCTCTGTACATCAGAGAGCAGATCAGAGACTGCAGTGCACAGTGTAGCCAGCTCCGCTCACAGCCTCTGTACATCAGAGAGCAGATCAGAGACTGCAGTGCACAGTGTAGCCAGCTCCGCTCACAGCCTCTGTACATCAGAGAGCAGATCAGAGACTGCAGTGCACAGTGTAGCCAGCTCCGCTCACAGCCTCTGTACATCAGAGAGCAGATCAGAGACTGCAGTGCACAGTGTAGCCAGCTCCGCTCACAGCCTCTGTACATCAGAGAGCAGATCAGAGACTGCAGTGCACAGTGTAGCCAGCTCCGCTCACAGCCTCTGTACATCAGAGAGCAGATCAGAGACTGCAGTGCACAGTGTAGCCAGCTCCGCTCACAGCCTCTGTACATCAGAGAGCAGATCAGAGACTGCAGTGCACAGTGTAGCCAGCTCCGCTCACAGCCTCTGTACATCAGAGAGCAGATCAGAGACTGCAGTGCACAGTGTAGCCAGCTCCGCTCTCAGTCTCTGTACATCAGTGAGCAGACCAGAGACTGCAGTGCACAGTGTAGCCAGCTCCTCTCTCAGTCCCAGTACATCAGAGAGCAGGCCAGAGACTGCAGTGCACAGTGTAGCCAGCTCCGCTCTCAGTTTCTGTACATTAGTGAGCAGACCAGAGACTGCAGTGCACAGTGTAGCCAGCTCCACTCTCAGTCTCTGTACATCAGTGAGCAGACCAGAGACTGCAGTGCACAGTGTAGCCAGCTCCTCTCTCAGTCCCAGTACATCAGAGAGCAGACCAGAGACTGCAGTGCACAGTGTAGCCAGCTCCGCTCTCAGGCACTGTATATCCGAGAGCAGACCAGAGACTGCAGTGCACAGTGTAGCCAGCTTCGCTCTCAGTCCCAGTACATCAGAGAGCAGACCAGAGACTGCAGTGCACAGTGTAGCCAGCTTCGCTCTCAGTCCCTGTACATCAGAGAGCAGACCAGACACTGCAGTGCACAGTGTAGCCAGCTCCGCTCTCAGTCCCAGTACATCAGAGAGCAGACCAGAGACTGCAGTGCACAGTGTAGCCAGCTTCGCTCTCAGTCCCTGTACATCAGAGAGCAGACCAGAGACTGCAGTGCACAGTGTAGCCAGCTCCGCTCTCAGTCCCAGTACATCAGAGAGCAGACCAGAGACTGCAGTGCACTGTGTAGCCAGCTCCGCTCTCAGTCTCTGTTCATCAGAGAGCAGACCAGAGACTGCAATGCACAGTGTAGCCAGCACCGCACCATGTCTCTGTTCATCAGAGAGCAGACAAGAGACCGCAGTGCACAGTGTAGCCAGCACCGCACCATGTCTCTGTTCATCAGAGAGCAGACAAGAGACTGCAGTGCACAGTGTAGCCAGCTCCAATCCCAGTCTCTGTACATCCGAGAGCAGACCAGACACTGCAGTGCACAGTGTAGCCAGCTCCGCTCTCAGTCTCTGTACATCCGAGAGCAGACCAGAGAATGCAGTGCACAGTGTAGCCAGCTCCTCTCTCAGTCCCTCTACATCAGAGAGCAGACCAGAGACTGCAGTGCACAGTGTAGCCAGCTCCACTCTCAGTCTCTGTACACCAGTGAGCAGACCAGAGACTGCAGCGCTCACTGTAGTCAGCACCGCTCTCAGTCTCTGTACATCAGAGAGCAGACCAGAGACTGCAGTACACAGTGTAGCCAGCTCCCCTCTCAGTCCCAGTACATCAGAGAGCAGACCAGAGACTGCAGTGCACAGTGTAGCCAGCTCCGCTCTCAGTCTCAGTATATCAGAGAGCAGACCAGAGACTGGAGTGCACAGTGTCGCCAGCACCGCACCATGTCTCTGTACATCAGAGAGCAGACCAGAGGGTGCAGTGCACAGAGTAGCCAGCTCCGCTCTCAGTCTCTGTACATCAGAGAGCAGACCAGAGACTGCAGTACACAGTGTAGTCAGCACCGCTCTCAGTCTCTGTACATGAGAGAGCAGACCAGAGACTGCAGTGCACAGTGCAGCCAGGTCCTCTCTCAGTCTCTGTACATGAGAGAGCAGACCAGAGATTGCAGTGCACAGTGCAGCCAGGTCCGATCTCAGTCTCTGTACATGAGAGAGCAGACCAGAGACTGCAGCGCACAGTGTAGTCAGCACCGCTCTCAGTCTCTGTACATGAGAGAGCAGACCAGAGACTCCAGCGCACAGTGTAGTCAGCACCGCTCTCAGTCTCTGTACATGAGAGAGCAGACCAGAGATTGCAGTGCACAGTGCAGCCAGGTCCGATGTCAGTGCCTGTCCATCAGAGAGCAGACCAGAGACTGCAGTTCACAGTGTAGCCAGTTCCGCTCTCAGTCTCTCTGTACATCAAAGAGCAGACCAGAGACTGGAATGCACAGTTTCGCCAGTACCGCACTCAGTCGCTGTACATCAGAGAGCAGACCAGAGACTGCAGTGCACAGTGTAGCCAGCTCCGCTCTCAGTCTCTGTATATCAGAGAGCAGACCAGAGACTGGAGTGCACAGTGCAGCCAGCTCCGCACTCAGTCGCTGTACATCAGAGAGCAGACCAGAGACTGCAGTGCACAGTGCAGCCAGCTCCGCTCTCAGTCTCTGTACATCAGAGAGCAGACCAGAGGCTGCAGTGCACAGTGTAGCCAGCTCCGCTCTCAGTCTCTGTATATCAGAGAGCAGACCAGAGGCTGCAGTGCACAGTGTAGCCAGCTCCGCTCTCAGTCTCTGTACATCGGAGAGCAGACCAGAGACTGCAGTGCACAGTGTAGCCAGCTCCGCTCTCAGTCTCTGTACATCCGAGAGGAGACCAGAGACTGCAGTACACAGTGTAGCCAGCTCCGCTCTCAGTCTCTGTATATCAGAGAGCAGACCAGAGGCTGCAGTGCACAGTGTAGCCAGCTCCGCTCTCAGTCTCTGTACATCGGAGAGCAGACCAGAGACTGCAGTGCACAGTGTAGCCAGCTCCGCTCTCAGTCTCTGTACATCCGAGAGGAGACCAGAGACTGCAGTACACAATGTAGCCAGCTCCGCTCTCAGTCTCTGTACATCAGAGAGCAGACCAGAGACTGCAGTGCACAGTGTAGCCAGCTCCGCTCTCAGTCTCTTTACATCAGAGAGCAGACCAGAGACTGCAGTGCACAGAGTAGCCAGCTCCGCTCTCAGTCTCTGTACATCCAAGAGCAGACCAGAGACTGGAGTGCAGAGTGTAGCCAGCTCCTCTCTCAGTCCCCCTACATCAGAGAGCAGACCAGAGACTGCAGTGAACAGAGTAGCCAGCTCCGCTCTAAGTCTCTGTACATCAGAGAGCAGACCAGAGACTGCAGTGCACAGTGTAGCCAGCTCCGCTCTCAGTCTCTGTACATCAGTGAGCAGACCAGAGACTGCAGTGCACAGTGTAGCCAGCTCCTCTATCAGTCTCTGTACATCAGAGAGCAGAGCAGAGACTGCAGTGCACAGTGTAGCCAGCTCCTCTATCAGTCTCTGTACATCAGAGAGCAGACCAGAGACTGCAGTGCAGAGTGTAGCCAGCTCCTCTATCAGTCTCTGTATATCAGAGAGCAGACCAGAGACTGCAGTGCACAGTGTAGCCAGCTCCTCTATCAGTCTCTGTACATCAGAGAGCAGACCAGAGACTGGAGTGCACAGTGTAGCCAGCTCCGCTCTCAGTCCCTGTATATCTGAGGTTTGTTCCCTCGGTCACCTGCCGTGTCGGAGGTCATGGTTTAGTGCTTGCGTTGGGTTAATGTTCTGGGAAACCCCTGGCTCTTTTTTTGTGGACCTGCGTTCAAGTCATACCACAGCTGTGAGTAAAATCTGAATTCATTATAATCCCAGAATAAAGACCAGGCCTCATGGTGTCATTGTCAATTATTTAAAAACCCTATCTCATTCAGGGAGCCAAGGCTCATTCAGGGAGCCAAGGCTGCTGGTCTATATGTGACTGTCGACCCACAGCAACATGATTGACTCTTAACCACCCATTGAGATGGGCACTCAGCTCACGGGAAAATTAGTAATGGACAAGAAATGTTTGTCTTGCCAGTTGTTCCCATATCATTGTGAATGCATTTTAAAGAACAAACCCCATGAGCTGATCATACCCATGTTGCTTCTTGTGCGATCTGGCTGTGCTTTAATTAACTGCTGGATTTCTTACTTTACAGTTGACAAACATGTTTCCCAGGCTGTAAAGTGCCTTGGGACGGTTCAAGAGCAAAATAGACGCTATCGGAATCCTTTCAAGCTTTGTGAGCGAATCTGCTGCAATGTAGAATGCGATCATTTCAAATGACCCGCAATATTCCAATTTTATAATGGCTTCCGAGAAGGAGGATGTTGGTGTAGCTCCTTTACACTGTTCTGTCAGTCTGAGCTGGTACACACCATAAACCGCAGGGCAATCTGGGGTGGAGGGCGCTGCAAGCAGCTGTCCCCTGCAACCACAGGTTGCGGTGGTTCACGGACTCCCAGCCCAACTGCTTGTTCTGTGGCGCTGTGGAGTCCGTGGACCACGTGTATATTGGGTGTGGGCGTTTGCACTCCCTCTTTGATTTTCTTAAAAACCTTCTCCTCTGTTTTTGGCTGCACTTCAGTCCCACGCTCCTGATCTTTGGGCACCCGGTACGGAGGAAGGAGGGCAGGTCTGAAGACCTCCTCGTGGGTCTGCTCCTGGGCCTGGCCAAACTGGCCACCAACAGGTCCAGGCAGCGGGCCGTGGAGAGGGTCGTTAGGGCCGACTGCCTGCCCCTCGTCCGTGGTTATGTTAGAGCCCGGGTGTCCTTGGAAAAGGAGCATGCGGTGTCCACCAACACCCTGGTGTTGTTCAGGGAGAGGTGGGCGCCGCCCCCTATATCTTCCACCCTTCACCTTAAATTTATGTCCCTTTGTAACACTCTGTTGTACCCGGGGAAAAAGTTTCTGACTGTCTACTTTATCTATTCCTCTGATCATCTTATAAACCTCTATCAAGTCACCCCTCATCCTTCTCCGTTCCAATGAGAAAAGGCCTAGCACTCTCAACCTATCCTCGTACGACCTATTCTCCATTCCAGGCAACATCCTGGTCAATCTTCTCTGCACCCTCTCCAAAACTTCCACATCTTTTCTAAAGTGAGGCGACCAGAACTGCACACAGTACTCCAAACGTGGCCTAACCAAAGTCCTGTACATACTGCAAATGTGGCCTAACCAAAGTCCTGTACAGTTGCAACATCACTTCACGACTCTTGAATTCAATCCCTCTGCTAATGAACGCTAATACACCATAGGCCTTCTTACAAGCTCTATCCACCTGAGTGGCAACTTTCAAAGACCTATGTACATAGACCCCAAGATCTCTCTGTTCCTCCATCTCACTAAGAACCCTACCGTTAACCCTGTATTCCGCATTCTTATTTGTCCTTCCAAAATGGACAACCTCACACTTGGCAGGGTTGAACTCCATCTGCCACTCCTCAGCCCAGCTCTGCATTATTTCTCCCTCCAACTCTATTTTGATTTAGTCCCTACCCTCCCCTTCACTGTTTGATCACACAGCACTGCCCTTTGATGTGAAGGGCACTGCTTGTCACTGGCCACCTGGGTGTTTCCTTTCTTTCTGGTGGTGGGAACTGAATAAAGATTCATACACCTTGTGTCTCACACCTACACACACACATACCATGGGTGCTGGGGGGAAAAAAGGTTAAAAAAAGGAGTGTCAGAGGTTCTGCTCTCTCTGAGAGCTGGCTCTATATAAAAATATAAATCGCAGGGCATAAATTAATCAAGCACATAAAATGGGGAGCAGTCACCCACCCTGCCCCCAACTCTGGAGGGATTTTTCAAGGCACCATATCCCAACCTCTGAGGTAAACCCACACACCAGCCTTTGCCTCCACCCTTCACACCTCTGGAAACAAAACCCCAGCCGGAAAACACAGGGATTCCTGCAGAGGCATGCTCAGATCCGAGCAAAGTCCTGCGGATGCTGAAACTCTGAGAAATGCTGGAGTGACTCAGCCAGTGGGGAGGGAAGCACAAGTTCCTGTTTCGAGTTTGGTGGCTTCAGAACTCAAGGGGGAACGTTACTTTGACAGCCGCTGACAGAGGAGGAGGAGGAGGAGTCAATGGAAGAGATGCTGAGGGTGTCCAGACCAAAAGGGAGAGGGGGATTAAAATGATAGAATCTGTGTTCATGGTAACCCAGGCAAAAGGCCAATGCAAGCTGAAGGACAGAGCATCTCATTTTCCACTCGAGCTCTCTCCAGCCTTCAGAACTCAACACTGAGCTCGTTTTGTGTTTGCAATCTATTTTCTGCTATTAACACCTATTCTTCATCCACATCACTCCTCAACCACCATTAGCACTCCCTTTGCCTTTTCCTCTGGGCGCCCTCACAATCTGTTTGATCCAATCCGCGTTTCTCCAGCACTTTCACTTCTCATCACAAAAGATGCATACGGATGCAAACGAAGTTCAAGTGCAACCCATTTGTTTCCAATTATCACTGTCTTTTCACTTGTTTCTCCCTCTGGGAATCGATCAGTTGTAGATCAAAAATTAACTATTTTATGTCTTCACACATTGTGAAGTTTAAGAAGGGTGGTAAGGACAAGCCAGGGAACTATAGACCAGTGAGCCTGATGTCGGTGGTGGGCAAGTCGTTGGAGGGAATCCTGAGGGACAGGATGTACACGTATTTGGAAAGGCAAGGACTGATAGGGATAGTCAACATGGCTTTGTGCGTGGGAAATCATGTCTCACAAACTTGATTGAGTTTTTTGAAGACGTAATAAAGAGGATTGATGGGGGCAGAGTGGTAGATGTGATCTATATGGACTTCAGTAAGGCATTTGACAAGGTTCCCCATGAGAGACTGATTAGCAAGGTTAGATCTCATGGAATACAGGGAAAACTAGCCATTTGGATACAGAACTGGCTCAAAGATAGAAGACAGAGGGTGGTGGTGAAGGGTTGTTTTTCAGACTGGAGGCCTGTGACCAGTGGAGTGCCACAAGGATCGGTGCTGGGCCCTCTACTTTTTGTCATTTACATAAATGATTTGGATGCGAGCATAAGAGGTACAGTTAGTAAGTTTGCAGATGACACCAAAATTGGAGGTGTA
>NW_025213816.1:0-3748 GCF_004010195.1 Chiloscyllium plagiosum | reverse complement strand
TTCACACAGAGGGTGGTACGTGTATGGAATGAGCTGCCAGAGGAAGTGGTGGAGGCTGGTACAATTGCAGCATTTAAGAGGCATTTGGATGGGTATATGAATAGGAAGGGTTTAGAGGGATATGGGCCAGGTGCTGGCAGGTAGGACTAGATTGGGTTGGGATATCTGGTCGGTATGGACGGGTTGGACCGAAGGGTCTGTTTCCATGCTGTACATCTCTATGACTCTGCAACTCTAACTGTTTTTTGAATGGCTCAGATTTTTAAGACAAGATGCTTATCCTCAAATTCCCCAACCGCATGAAAGTATTGCTCTCTATTAGATTAGATTAGATTAGATTACCTACAGTGTGGAAACAGGCCCTTCGGCCCAACAAGTCCGCACCGACCCGCCGAAGCACAACCCACCCATACCCCTACACTTGCCCCTTCACCTACCACTATGGGCAATTTAGCATGGCCAATTCACCTGACCCGCACATCTTTGGACTGTGGGAGGAAACCGGAGCACCCGGAGGAAACCCACGCAGAGCATGTATCTAACCTCAGTGTACTCCTTCATATCTTGAGAATTTTTTTAATTCACTTGTAGGACGTGGGCATCGCTGGCTGGGCCCAGCATTTATTACCCTGTCCCTAGTTGCCCCCTTGAGAAGGTGGGGGTGAGCTGCCATCTTGAACCGCTGCGGTCCATGTGTTGTAGGATGACCCACAATGCCCTGAGGGAGGGAATTCCAGGGTTTTGACCCAGTGACACTGAAGGAACGGCGATATATTTCCAAGTCAGGATGGTGAGGGGCTCGGAGGGGAACTTGCAGGGGGTGGTGTTCCCATGTATCTGCTGCCCTTGTCCTTCTCGATGGAAGTGGTGGTGGGTTTGGAAGGTGCTGTCTGAGGATCTTTGGTGAATTTCTGCAGTGCATCTTGTAGATGGTACACACTGCTGTTACTGAGCATCGGTGGGGGGAGGGAGTGGATGTTTGTGAATGTGGGGCCAATCAAGCGGCTGCTTTGTCCTGGATGGTGTCGAGCTCCTTGAGTGTTGTTGGAGCTGCCCCCATCCAGGGGCAAGTGGGGAGTATTCCATCACATTCCTGACTTGTGCCTTGTAGATGGTGGGACAGGCTTTGGGGAGTCAGGAGGGGAGTTACTCACTGCAGGATTCCTAACCTCTGACCTGCTCTTGAAGCCATTGTTTTTATGTGACGAGTCCAGTCGAGTTTCTGGTCATTGGTAAACCCCAGGATATTGATAGTGCATGATTCAGTGATGGCAACACTATTGAATGTCAAGGGACAGTGGTTAGATCGTTGGAGATGGTCATTGCCTGGCATTTGTACAGCACAAATGTTACTTGCCACTTGTCAGTCTAATTCTGCTGTATTTGAACACGGACTGCTTCAGTATCTGAGGAGTCACGAATGGTGCTGAACACTGTGCAATCATCAGCGAACATCCCCCACTTCTGACCTTATGATGGAGGGAAGGTCATTGATGAAGCAGCTGAAGATGGTTGGGCCCAGGGCACTACCCTGAGGGACTCCTGCAGAGATGTCCTGGAGCTGAGATAACTGACCTCCAACAACCACAATCATCTTCCTCTGTGCCAGGTGTGACTCCAACCAGCGGAGAGTTTGCCCCCTGATACCCATTGATTCCAGGTTTGCCAGGGCTCCTTAATGCCACACTCGGTTGAATGCAGCCTTGATATCAAGGGCTGTCCCTCTCCCCTCCCCTCTGGAGTTCAGCTCTTTTGTCCATGTTTGAGCCAAGGCTGTAATGAGGTCAGGAGCTGAGTGACCCTGGTGGGACCCAAACTGGGTGTCACTGAGCAGGGTATTGCTGAGCAGGTGCTGCTTGATAGCCCTGTTGGTGACACCTTCCATCACTTTCCTGATGATCGAGAGGAGACTGATGGGGCGGTAATTGGCCGGGTTGGATTTGTCCTGTTTTTTTGTACAGGACATACCTGGGCAACTTTCCACATTGTCGAGTAGATGCCAGTGTTGTAACTGTACTGGAACAGCTTGGCTCAGGGGAGCGGCAGGTTCTGGAGCACAGGTCTTCAGTCCTATTGCTGGAATGTTGTCAGGGCCCATAGCCTTTGCAGTATCCAGTGTCTCCAACCGTTTCTTGATATCACATGGAGTGAATCGGATTGGCTGAAGACTGGGATCTGTGATGCTGGGGATCACTGGAGGAGGCCGAGGTGGATCATCCACTCAGCACTTCTGGCTGAAGATTGCTGTGAAAGCTTCAGCCTGACCTTTTGCCCTGATGTGCTGGGCTCCTCCATCATTGAGGACGGGGATATTTGTGGGGGCTCCTCCTCCAGTGAGTTGTTTAATCACCCACCACCATTCACGACTGGATGTGGCAGCACTGCAGAGCTTAGATCTGATCCAGTGATTGTGGGATTGCTTAGCTCTGTCTATCACTTGCTGCTTTTGCTGTTTGGCGTGCAAGTAATCCTGTTTGGTGGCTTCACCAGGTTAACATCTCATCTTCAGGAATGCCAGGTGCTGCTCCTGCCATGCCCTCCTGCACTCTCCATTGAACCAGGGTTGATCCCCTGGCTTGATGGTAATGGTTGAGTGGGGGATATGCCGGGCCATGAGGTTACAGGTTGTGCTGGGAACCTGGGTTCAAATCCTGAAATGGCAGAGGGTAGAACTTGAATTCCATGAGAAACAAATCTGGGATTAAGAATCTACTGATGACTATGAAACTATTGTCAATTGTTGGAAAAACCTGGCTGGCTTCACTTCAATCAAATTGCCCCTTAACTGCCCTCTGGCACAGGAGCTTCAGCCTGGGTTTTGTGTTCAAATCTCTAGGGTGGGACTTGAACCCACAACCATCTAAATCCAAGGCAAGGGCACTGGTAAATTTATCACATCAGAACCATTGGGAGCATCTGAGCTTACTCTCCTCTGTGAGTCCAATCAGTCCGAGGGGTTTGAAGGAGAAAAGGGTGGGGGAGTGGTTGAGATTTAAAACAACACTTAACCTTCTGCTCATTTTATTTTTGCTTTTAAATCATTTCTGTGAAGCATGGATGTGACATCACCTTTGACTGTGCGTGCACAGAGTGGGCTGGGCATGGAATGTGACTTGGGAATGTCCTGCTCAATGTAGCAGGTCAGGAATAACACAAACGATGTTTGCACTCACATATAAACAGGATGACTTTACCAGCATTAGAATGCAGCCTGATAGCCTTGAGCTGGGGTCAGATCATTTATCATTGAACTAGCTGTACGTGAAGCATGGAGATAAGCAAATTCCTGATTCAAGCAAACGGTTACCAGTTTCCTAATTACCGGGTTGTCGCAGGAATTATAAAGCTGTCCTATCCTTACGCAGGTCTGAGTTTTGAAAAAAAAAATTCCTTGTTTTTTTTTGGCAGCCTTGATTTAATGCATATTGTATTTCATCAAGAGAAAGTTTCACATTGTTCTCGTTCTGCAAATTAGCGCCCTCTGGGGGCAACTGTTGGATCAGCAAGGTCAGAGCCTTGTATGATCCTTGCAGGCTGAATCGGACTTGAAATTGACAAAGTGTCAATTTCCATCATGTTTCATGGAGCTTCTCTCCACTAGGCCTGCCGCATGTTTTGTCACAAACCCATCCCCTTAACTAGGTACCACCACCCTCCCTCAATGGCGCCCATCTTGCCTGAGGCCAGCCTGATCCTCTCATTCGCGGAGGATCTCTGGGATATCCCGGGATCCTTGGCACCGGCACCA
>NW_025213815.1:33131-36126 GCF_004010195.1 Chiloscyllium plagiosum | reverse complement strand
TTAATACAAAATTTAACCTCAGCCAATAAATATTTACAAAACATCCATACAAGGAAAGTGTGGATACCTTTTCTTTAATAAACACAAGGGCGTTGACTCGTGGTAATCTGAGTCCAGTAAATTAATGTCTGATGGAAGTTCTTGCAATTAGCTGCCCCGGTAGATTTCCTTTCGGAGGCAGCTCAAACTTCCAGCAGTGTGTTTGACCAATGCAACAATGCTGGTGTTATCCCTTCTCATACTGAAACTGGATGTTGTGATAATGAAGAACCCCAGAGACATTTATGAATGTGGACTAAGACTAACATTACATTTACTACTAAGTTGCACACAGTAGCATGCTTTTAATCATGCTTTCCGTGGTTTGAAGGAAAAGCAGAATTGAATGTGTTGGTGATGATATCGTCCATATTCCTTAAAGGTATACTGACTGTTAGACATCAGTACCCCATTTTCCAGATAAAAATTGATCCCAAACAGATACATTATATATTCGCTTACTCATTTGATTACACATGGGTATATGCTGTCTATTTGATAACTGTACAAACAGGTAAAACACAGAGCACAACACTAATATTTCAAACTTCAAAGTAACCCTTTGAATGTTTGACAGCTTGCCCTAATCTGGTGATGATACGTCTGTCTGGAAGGGTAAAGGTTGTTCTCTGTGGCACTTCCTTGAGCTGGTTCCCATCACTGACATCACCATACAAGCATCATCGTCGGGAGTGTCCTTGTTCATTCTCTTTACGCATGGTTGGTGTGCATTGGAATCCTTGCTCCTGATGTAGGGCTTATGCCTGAAACGTCGATTCTCCTGCTCCTCGGATGCTGTCTGACCTGCTGCGCTTTTCCAGCGTCAGACTTTGATTCTGACCTTCAGTTCTCATATTCTCCTCGTGCATTGGAATACACTGAGCTGACTTTTGTTCCTTTGCAACACAGCAGTGACCGGTAATGATATTATATGATTTAGGCTGGTTGCATAATTTACCAACCTTTCCTGGTATCTAAATACTTTTATTCTGACTTTGCAAGCTTTCTTCTGTGTGCAGCCTTGATACTCACTCATTTTGCATTCCTTTCATGCTCCTCTGTCTTTAAAGAATGTCCTATATCCCAATATGGTTAAACAGTTGGTTGCTGGGTGAGGTTGTTTGGGCGGCACGGTGGCACAGCGGTTAGCACTGCTGCCTCGCAGCACCAGAGACCCGGGTTCAATTCCCACCTCAGGCAACAGTCTGGGTGGAGTTTGCACATTCTCCCCGTGTCTGCGTGGGTTTCCTCCCACAGTCCAAAGATGTGCAGGTCAGTGTGAATTGGCCATGCTAAATTGCCCATAGTGTTAGGTAAGGGGTAAATGTAGGGGTATGGGTGGGTTGCGCTTCGGCGGGACTGTGTGGACTTGTTGGGCCGAAGGGCCTGTTTCCACACTGTAATGTAATCTAATCTAAACCTTTCAAACATACGTTGTGCTGTTAAGAGTCAAAGTCATTTTCCTAAGGGTGGGGGAGACTAAAACTAAAGGACATTGGTTTAAAGTGAGACTAGGGACATGCTCAAAACAACAACTCTCCTGCTCTTCAGATGCTGCCTGACCTGCTGTGCTTTTCCAGCACCACACACTCGACTCTGATCTTCAGCATCTGCAGCCCTCACTTTCTCCTATTTCATCAGGCAGCTTGTTTCATACATACAACACTCTGCATGAAAAAGTTACCTGTCAGGTCCTTTTTAAATCTTTCCCCTTTCACTTTAAACCTATGACCTTTAGTTTTGGACTCCCCTACCCTTAGGAAAAAGACCTTGGCTATTCGTCTTATCTATGCCCCATAACTTTGTAAACCTCTATAAAATCACCCCTCAGTTTCCAATACCCCAGGGAAAATTCCCCAGCCTCTTCAGCATCTCTCTATAGCTCAAACCTCTCGTTCTGGCAACATCCTTGTGAATCTTTTCAACACCTTCTCAAGTTTAACAACATCCTTCCTGTAGAAGGGCGACCAGGTTTGTAGATAGTATTCCAAAAGTGGCTCACCAAGATTATAAACTCTGATCCAGTTTACTGATTCTGCTCCAATTTTTAAAATCTAGTCTGGAAACTGGAGACTGTAAGAATCACAAAGATAGCATTAATAAGGGGAAGAGTAGGCAGACAGCAGGTAAACGCAAAAGAACCGATGGCCTGAAGTGCATCTACTTTAATGCAAGGAGTACAGTGGGTAAGGCAGATGAACTTAGGGCTTGGATTGGTGCCTGGGAGTATAACGTTATTGTGATCACAGAGACTTGGTTGAAGGAAGGGCATCATGATTGGCAACTAAATGTTCCAGGATATAGTCGCTTCAGACAGGACAGGGAAGGAGGTAAAAGGGGGGGAGGAGTTGCATTGCTGATCAAGGACGATATCACGGTAGTGCTAAAGGAGGGCACTATGGAGGGCTTGGGTAGTGAGGCATTATGGGTGGAGCTGAGAAGTAAGAAGGGTGCAGTTACATTGTTGGGGCTGGATTAAGTTAGTAAGTGGTTGAAGAGCAAATAGATTATGGAAAGATGTAGAGGCAACAGGGTAGTGGTGATGGGAGATTTTAATTTTCCCAACATTGACTGGGACACACTTAGTATCAGAGGTCTGGATGGGGCAGAATTTGTAAGAAGCGTCCAGGAGAGTTTTCTAGAGCAGTATGTCAATAGTCTGACGAGGGAAGGGGCCGTATTGGACCTGGTGTTCGGGAATGAGCCAGGACAGGTGGTAGAAGTTGCGGTGGGGGATTTCTTTGGGAACAGTGACCACAATTCTGTAAGTTTTAGAATACTTGGAGATAAAAAAGAGAGTGGTCCTAAGGGGAGATACTAAACTGGGCCAAGGCCAATTATATCAAAATTAGGCAGGAGCTGGGAAATGTGGATTGGACACAGCTATTTGAAGGGAACTCCACATTTGATATGTGGGAGACTTTCAAAGATAGGTTAAAGATAGTGCAGGATAGGC
>NW_025213815.1:27485-31890 GCF_004010195.1 Chiloscyllium plagiosum | reverse complement strand
GTGTTCTAGCTCGGTGGATAAAGAACTGGTTGAGCAACAGGCGACAGACAGTAATAGTTGATGGGAGTTTCTCGAAATGGAGAAAGGTGACCAGTGGTGTTCCACAGGGGTCAGTGCTGGGGCCACTGTTGTTTGTGATATACATAAATGATCTGGAAGAGGGCAATTCTACACATGGGGCCACTGTTGTTTGTGATATACATAAATGATCTGGAAGAGGGCAAATTCTACACAACATTGGTTCAGCCGCATTTAGAATACTGTGTACAGTTCTGGTCACCACATTACCAAAAGGATGTGGACGCTTTGGAGAGGGTGCAGTGAAGGTTTACGAGGATGCTGCCTGGTATGGAAGGTACTCGCTATGAAGAGAGGGTGAGTAGGTTAGGTTTGTTTTCATTAGAAAAAAGGAGATTGAGGGGGGACCTGATTGAGGTTTACAAAATCGTGAAGGGTACAGACAGGGTGGATGGAGATAAGCTTTTTCCCAGGGTGAAGGATTCAATAACAAGAGGTCACGCTTTCAAGGTGAGAGGTGGAAAGTTTAAGGGGGATACACGTGGTAAGTACTTCACACAGAGGGTGGTAGGTGCCTGGAACGTGTTGCCAGCAGAGATGGTAGAGGCAAGCACAGTAGATTCATTTCAGATGCATCTGGACAGATGCACGAGTAGGTGGGGAGCAGAGGGATACAGATTCTTAGGAATTGGGCAGTATTTCTAGACAGTGGATTTGGATCAGGTCAGGCTTGGAGGGCTGAAGGGCCTGTTCCTGGGGTGAAAATGTTCTTTTATTCTTTGTTTGTTCTTCATCCCGTGTGGTTGCAGGGTCCCAAGGCAGAACATGAGGCGTTCTTCCTCCAGGCGTCAGGTGGTAAGGGTTTGGCGATGGAGAAGGCCCAGGACCTGCAAGTCCTTGGCAGAGTTTAAAGTGTTCAGCCACAGGGCGATGGGTTGGTTGGCGTGGGTGTCCCAGGGGTGTTCTCTGAAACAACCTGCCAGTTGGTGTCCTGCCTCCCCAACATAGAGGAGACCACATCAGGTGCAATGGATACATTGGTGGAGATAAAAGTACATTTCTGTTCGATGTGGAAGGATCCTTCGGGGCCTTGAATGGATGTGAGGGGGGGGTGGTGTAGGCACAGGTTTTGCACTTCCTGTGTTGGCAGGGGAAGATGCCGGAGTGGGGTGTGGGCTAGCAGGGTGCGGGGATCTGATGGGGGAGTCGCAGAGGGAATGGTCTCTCCAGAACGCTGCTAAAGGTGGGGAGAGAAATATATCTCTGGTGGTGGGGTCTGTTTGTAGGTGACAGAAGTGGCAGAGGATGATATAATGTGTACGGAGGTTGGTGGGGTGGAAGGAGAGGACCAGGGGGGTTCTGGCCCTGTTGTGTTGGGAGGGTTGGGGTTCAAGGGCAGAGTGCGGGAAGTGGAGGTGGCGTACTGGAGGGCATCATCAACCACATGGGAAGGGAAATTGCAATCTTTGAACAAGGTGGTCATCTGGGACTTTCATTGTTCATCCTGGGAACAAATGCAGCAGAGGTGGGGAAATTGGGAATACGGGATGACATTTTTACAGGGGGTAAGGTTGGAGGAGGTGTAGTCTAGGTAGCTGTGGGGGCCAGTGGGCTTGTAGTAGATATCTTTGGTTAGTCAGTCACCAGAGATGGAGAGGTCCAGGAAGGGGAGGGAGGTGTCCAAGATGGTCCAGGTAAATTTGAGGTCAGAGTGAAAGATGTTAGTGAAGTTGATGTATTGTTCAACATTCTCGTGGGAACATGAGGTAGCACTGAGGTAGTCATCGATGTAGTGGAGGGACAGGTGAGGCATGCTGCCAGTGTAGCTGCGGGTGATGGACTGTTTCACACACCCAACAAAGAGTCAGGCATAGCTGGGTCCCATGCGGGTGCCCATGGCTACGCCTTTGGTTTGGAGGAAGTGGGGGAACTGGAATGAGAAGTCAAGGGTGAGGACCAGTTCAGCCAGGCGGATGAGGCTAATCTGTGGAAGGGTACCGGTGGGAAGGTGTGAGAGGAAGAAACGGAGGGGTGGAGACCTTTGTGATTGCAGATGGATGTGTACAGGGACTGGATGTGTCCATGGCGAAGATGAGGCATTGGGGGCCAGGGAAATGAGAGACTTGGTGGAGGTGAAGGGAATGTGTGGTGTCCCGAGTGTAGGTGGGGAGTACCTGGACTAAGAGGGACAGGATGGCATCAAGGTACCCTCAGAGATGAGTTCAGTGGGACAGGGCAGGCTGAGACAATGGGTTGACCGGGGAAGTCAGGTTTGTGAATCTTCGGTGGGAGGTAGCGTCGGGCGGTGCAGGGTTCACGGACGATGAGGTTGGAGGCTGTAGATGGGAGATCCCCAGAGGTGATGAGGTTGTGGATGGGCTGGGAGATGATGATTGGTGATGGGAGTTGAGGTCGTGGTCGAGGGGGGCAGTAGGTTGAGGTCAGTGTGAGTTGGTGCCTGGCTTCAGCGGTGTAGAGGTCGGTGCGCCAAACTATCATTGCGCCCCTGTCTGGGGGTTTGATGGTGAGGTTGAGGTTAGAGTGGACGCTGCATGTTGTGAGGGTGGGAGGTTGGAGTGGGTGAGGGGGGTAGACAGGTTGAAGCGGTCGATGTCAAGGTGGCCATTAGAAACGAAGAGACCAAGAGTGAGTAACAGACCAGTACTGTCCTGATCCAGTTTACAGACCCTTAACATGGCTCATTGGCTCTGAGCCAGTTCACATATCCTAATACAGTTTGCACAGACCCTTTGGGTTCCAGATCCTGACCCAGTTGACAAATCCTGCTGCAGTTTATAGACATTGATCAGTTTTACAATTCTAAGTTCATGATGTAGATCCTGGAACAGGTCATGATTAGGCTTACAGAGTCTATTCCATTCAAAGATCACGCTGTATATCTGGCTTACAGTTTCTGATAAAGTTGACAGCTCCTGTGTCCAACGTTTACACTCCAATCCAGGTTACAGATCCTGGTCTGGTCCAAAGGCCCTGATCCCAATTCGTTCACTGATGCCAGTGCAGTCTGTATAACGGACATGGCTGACAGGTGGTGATAGGTTTAAAGCAAAACCATTCCATACTCTTGCGTTGGTGGTGTGGGAAAGGGAAAACTGAGAACAGTACACTTATAAAACACCAAATGCAGGGAGATGTGTTCCCTGGTGATGCATTGTGAAACCGGGGGAACACTCTAGAAATACAGGGTAAACCTTTTCGGACTGAGATGGGGAGACCCTCCTTCAGACGGTAGTGAACCGTTGGATACACATTTACAGGGGTCGCTGAGGACTCTGGCTCTGTACTCGATGCAATTTCGAAGACTGAGGGAAGATCTGATTGAAATGTACAGAATACTGAGGGGGCTGCCTGGAGCAGACATAGAGAAAACATTCTCGCCAGGAGAGACTGGGACCCGAGGGCACAGCCTCTGGGTGCAGTAACAACTCTTTAGAGCTGAGAGGAGGGATTTCGCCAGCCAGAGGGTGGTGATTCTGTGGAACATATTGCCACAGAAGGCTCTGGAGGCCAAGTCATTGGGTGTACGTAAGAGCCAGTGGGTGGCACATGGGTCAGTGGTTAGCACTGCAGCCTCACAGGATTTGGATTCAACTACACCCTCAGGTAACCATCCATGTGGAGTTTGTACATTCCCCCCGTGTCTGCATGGGTTTCCTCCGGGTGGTCCGGTATCCCCCAATGTGCAAGTTAGGTGGATTGGTCGTGGGCAAATGCAGGATTACAGGGATAGGGTCGGGAGGGGTGGGTGAAATGCTCTTTGGACAGTTGGTCTGGATTTGATGGGCCAACTGGCCTGTTTCCACAGTTTCAAAAAGAAAAGAGGTAGATAGTAAGATCAAAGACTACAGGGAGAAGGCAGGAGTTTTCGGTTGAGAAACTTCAGGCTTGAGCAAATGGCACAGCAGACTCGATGAACCGAATGCGCTAATTCTGCTCCTGTATCTCATGGTCTTAGATACTAAAGGCATTGAGGGCTATGGGCAGTAAACAGGGGAGTATAGCACTGGGACAGAGAATAGGCCAATTGACAATAGACAATAGGTGCAGGAGTAGGCCATTCTGCCCTTCGAGCCTCAGGGAGGGGGGGATTTACAGAGATAGGGAGGGGATGTACGCCAGGGAAAGAGTTGAACAGAACAATTCGAATTTTCAAGCCATTGAAGAGTTGCTCGACTGTGTGCAGGATATGGATGGGGACACGGGGCAAAGTGAGCACTGGAATCACATACACAAACCCGTATTTGCTTCAACTATAAACAGAGATTTAAATAACTCCACCTTTGCTCAGCAACAGGTAAACAAGGTTCAGTCTGGTATTGTTCCCTTATTCACACCTGGCGAGTAACCGGACGCCCCAGTGACCGGG
>NW_025213815.1:20988-23144 GCF_004010195.1 Chiloscyllium plagiosum | reverse complement strand
GGGTGACGGAGGGAGGGAGGGGCTGGAGGGGGTGACGGAGGTAGGGAGGGGTTCAGGGCTGGAGAAGGAGGCAGTGCGGGATTGTAGACGTTATACCAGCCATGTAATAAAAACAGCAGAAAGACTATATGTCCTGCCTGTTGCTGCTCGCTGGTCACTACCTCTGTGTGTGGTCAGTGACATCCCTTGCCAACACATGAACCACTGATGTTCGTTACTGATTACCAAGGTCTTTGTGTCTAATTTCCGATCGTATTCTTGAAGGTGATTTTAATTTTATTGGCATCACCTTCTGTTCCCTCCTGACCGGTTCCCTCAGACATTGAGAGACTGTACCATTTCTCTTTATTTTTCAGAGAGTTTGGGATGAAATGTTTTTCAAAAATACTTATGAGACTGCACAGCTGTAGGGATTCTCTGATTCAGTGATATTATATGAATATTACCAGAGTGAAATCTCATCACTGCTATATCTGTGTAGGCTAGCTTGTCTTCGAAGGAATCACAACGGTGTTACTGTCAGAACTAGATTAAAACAAACGTTAATACATTTCTATGTATCCTGGCTGTTTGTTTGAAAGCAGATTGAACAGGAAGATTGCTATAATAAGGTGTATAAGAGTCACACTGAGCCTCATATATCTCCTGAGTATTATGTTCTCGAACTGCCGTAGAGACTACGTGTCTCTAAGTACACCTACAAAATAGAATTGCAAGTAACAGTTTTTCTGTGTGAATGACTTCACCCCTGAGATGGACCATAAACAGTTGGCTGTATAATTCTGAGAGCTGAACCCAATTTCCTTTTAACCAGACAATTTTGAAACGGGAGTTAAAGGCCAACACTGCTTCATGTAACACCTTGTGTTGATATCAAAGGCAAAACCCATAGCCTGCAAATCAAAAGTCAACAGTCGGTATTTTCTCCTCGGTGCAAATAATCAAATATCTTTCCTCAAAATGAAGTTAAAAATCACACGACACCAGGTTATAGTCCGACAGGTTTATTTGGAGGCGCTAGCTTTCAGAGCACTGTTTCGCCATCAGGTGGTTGTGGAGCAGAATAAAAAAACACAGAATTTATAGCAACAGGATTGTACTGTCAAGGAATGTAATGTTAAATTTAGCTGGAGTCTTTCATCTTTTAGAATGGTTATGTTAACTTCGGCTCCTTCATATGTAACTCCCAGAACATTTTTAAAGTTACATTCTTAAGACAGGTGCCATCTCAGCTCAGATAATGCATTGAAGGTGTGAAGTTAAAGTCTGTCTGAGTCCCAATGTTAGGTCAGACTGATTCTATTTTTAAAAGTGGGATTTACAGAATGTTACATGGATTTATGCAGTTTTTGAGCAAACTAAAATGTAATTCTGCAAGTACAAACTCCACCCCACAAACTTTTGTGTGTGTGTGCAGGGGAAATTGAGTGTGTGTGTGCTTGTGGGGGGTTGAGTGTCTGTGAGAGATTGTGTGGGTGTACTGGGGTATAAGTCTGTGAGAGGGTGCATGTGTGGAGGTGGGTGTGGGGGGTGTATGTGTAGGTGTATAAGAATCAGCTTGTTTGTGAGAGAGTGAGTGTGTGTGTGCGTGCACTCGTTGAGGTTTGGTCATTGTTTAAAGGCAAGAAGTGGAGGAGTGGGGAAGGTCTTGGTGAGGTGCTCATCCTCATCCATAATGTGTTGCAGGCTGGGAAGAGCATAGTGTAGTTTTTCAGTTCCCTCAAAGTCCTCAGAACAGTCAGGTAGAAATTAGACAGCTGCAATTTTTGCCAGAAGACCCACAAAGGAATTTAAAAGAGAAATTATCTCTGGCCCCTGAGCTGCAATCAACAAACATCTTGCAAAATGTCCAGATTACAGAGGAGGAAGTGCTGGATGTCTTGAAACGGTTAAAGGTGGATAAATCCCCAGGACCTGATCAGGTGTACCCGAGAACTCTGTGGGAAACTAGAGAAGTGATTGCTGGGCCTCTTGCTGAGATAGTTGTATCATCGATAGTCACAGGTGAGGTGCCGGAAGACTGGAGGTTGGCAAACGTGGTGCCACTGTTTAAGAAGGGCAGTAAAGACAAGCCAGGGAACTATAGACCAGTGAGCCTGACCTCGGTGGTGGGCAAGTTGTTGGAGGGAATCCTGAGGGACAGGATGTACATGTAT
>NW_025213815.1:12540-20069 GCF_004010195.1 Chiloscyllium plagiosum | reverse complement strand
GCAACATTTAAGAGGCATTTGGATGGGTATATGAATAGGAAGGGTTTGGAGGGATATGGGCCGGGTGCTGGCAGGTGGGACTAGATTGGGTTGGGATATCTGGTCGGCACGGACAGGTTGGACCGAAGGGTCTGTTTCCATGTTGTACATCTCTACGATTCTATGTTACAAAAGAGTTCCAGCCCACTAACTCCAGCTTTGGCCTTTGGAGCCCATGTTAAAAGTGAGGACATTAACAAACTGGAATCTTTCTGTTTTTCATACTTAAGTTGGTGCTAATGGAATAATGCTTTCATTCTTTTGAATTCAAGCTCTCCTTCTATGACTGGAAGCATGTTTGTGTTGTGAAATATCACCCAATCCCCTACCCCGCATATAAGTGTATGTGAAATAAACCCTGCTTTCCCTCACAACAGTGGAGTTGTGCTACTTACAAAGTCAAAGCCCCCTAATGGAGGGAGTGTGGACATACGTCATCACTGCTTAAAGAAGGAAAACCCCCATCACCATCTGCTTATGGACAGGTGGTGAGATTAGGGAGAGAGATTAGTTTTTAAGCTCACAATCTGTCTGTAACCACTGCACGACGCACTTACAAGATAAAGCAGGTCACAGGAACAACACACGCAACTATTTACACAACTCCCAGGAAAGCAGCCTGTGAGAAAGGCCCAATCACATGATACTCGTGTCTTGCTGACCCCAGTATATCAGTAACTCACCTGATTGGACATTGTACTGACCTGAAGACCAAGTAATTGAAAAGTAAATTCCATTCTACTGTCAGCTGTGGTTCGGCCTTTAACTGATGCAATCTCTTTTCCCCAGGGCAAGGAACACATTTGCATTCCTGCTTTTGCTCTTTCTGGAGCTGTTTGTGCCCTGAATTGTTTCTGTTGGGTTTGTTCTTTAGGCTCCTACTGCCTGAGCTGATCGATAACAATTGTAGTGGTTTAGCGCAGAAACCTCACTCCTGAAATCCTGAAATATTAACTCGGTTTTTCTTACCTTGCCTGCTGACTGTTTCAGCCTCTTCAGTTTTAATTCATATTTCTGGCTAATATGAGTTTTTGTATTTTCTTAAATCCCTATTCTCTAGAATCTCTGGTTAAAATAAAGAATTTAATTGCAACTGATTCATTGAGATGTTGTCACTCCTGTGATGCCACATTTCAGTTCCCAATGCAGTTCACATGCAAGGATTCCCGAGAGCTTAGCTGCCTCACAAAAAAACCTCCACTGGGGAGACACACATAGTTGGCCCACTTCAGTTGTTGTATTTGCCTGACTGGGCACAAAATGTAAATTGCACGAGCATTTGAAAAAGGAAATTCCGTGATAAGATGTTTGTTCGCAGCTGCTGACATGATTTACAACTTTACACCCAGTTTCAAGCTTGAAGTCCAGTCCACAAATCCGAATCCAGGTCTCAGTCCAATTTAAAGGTCCTGGAGCCGCTGCATTTACAGATTGCAGTGCTGTGCACACGTTTACATCCCAAGTTCCCAGGGCAGTGTGTGCACAGCTCGTGGGCCATTCTCTGTGCAGCGCAGTGTGAGACGGGAACGTGGAATGGGCAAACCCTGACCATCCTGCCTCACAATATAATTGCAAGCATGGGTGAGATGGAAACCAGTGCATAGAAAAGAAGCTGTTCAAGAATGTGTCTGTTTTTGTTTGAGTCAATATGGAGAAAGTGTAATATCACCCTCCTCTTGCTCAGGGATGTCCTTTTTATCCATTCATGGGATATGGGCATCACTGGATTTATTGCTCATTCCTGGCTGAGCAGCTTGCTAGGCCATTTAATTTGAGAGCTGGAAATGTGTTGCTGGAAAAGCGCAGCAGGTCAGGCAGCATCCAGGGAACAGGAGAATCGACGTTTCGGGCATAAGCCCTTCTTCAGGAATCCTTGCCTTCCTTGAAGAAACTCTCTTCCTCCCTCTACAAAGTGCCTTCCTCATTTAATTTCAGAGTCAACCACGTTGCTGTGGGTCTGGAGTCAGATGTAGGCCAGACCAGGTGAGGGTGGCAGATTTCCTGCCCTAAAAGACATCAGCGACCCAGATGGATTTCTCCCACAATTGGCAATGGTCATCAGTAGATTGAATTCAACTTCCACCATCTGCTATGGCAGGATTTGAACCCAGGTCTCCAGGACATTAGCTGAGTTTCTGGATTAGAATCTATCGAAAATACCAATAGGCCTTAACCGACCTGGCTCCACAGAACAAGCATGCATGTGGCACATAAATACACACACAGCCTCCTGAGGATACACAAGCTGGTCTCCATGCACCGTTACCAACTGTCCCAGACCCACTCCACATGGCACCAAACACCCAGCTTCATACTGTCCTCACCCACAAATTGTCAGCGGTCGAGAGACAGAAAACCTGGTGTCACAGGTGAGGAAAACACGAGCGTCCCAGGACGCCGATCACAGCAGGGAGGACAAAAGCACATGATCTGGAGTATAGCCAAACACCTGCGCTTCTTTTGCAGTAATCCACACTGAAGAATAACATGCTAACTACTCAGTTTACTGCAGACTGTGTCGGGGCTGTTTTAGACAGTGAACTGTTTGGGAATTCCAACTTAATCCGGCTGTGTTGGAAGAAAGCCTGCTAATAACAAGCTGAGGGGGAGGGTAGCCCCGCGAGGAACAAGCTGAGGGGGAGGGTAGCCCCGCGAGGAATAAACTGAGGTGGAGGGTAGCCCCACGAGGAACAAGCTGAGGGGGAGGGTAGCCCCATGAGGAACAAGCTGAGGGGGAGGGTAGCCCCTCGAGGAACAAGCTGAGGGGGAGGGTAGCCCCACGAGGAACCAGCTTCCTGGCTCATTCCTCCTGTTTCTGAAAGGGAAACCCTCTCTATCCATTCAGGGTAAAACCTGTTTCCTCTTGGTGTCTTTGCTTCAATCTGTACCTCTAAGGTCAACAAGCCAACCAGCATGGAGCAGATATATGGCTAGTCAGCTTTCAGGGAATGCTTGAAGGGAAACTGTTCACTCTTTTGAAAGAGTAGTTTAAGAAAAAATCACCCACAATATACTTCAAATCAGGCTGTATCTGCAAGATGCTATGATCAACCCTGGGTCCTTAGTGAGTTGCTATCATATGCCCGAACATCAGAATAAAAGGAACTTTCTACATGCTGTGCTTTTGGTTTCATCAATAATCCATTGACCCAAGTGTTCTTTCTCAAGAACCCAATCTCTGCAATCACCTGGGTGTGTTTGGGGATGTGCCAAAGGATAACATAGGAA
Source organism: Chiloscyllium plagiosum (assembly GCF_004010195.1). Taxonomy (NCBI): domain Eukaryota; kingdom Metazoa; phylum Chordata; class Chondrichthyes; order Orectolobiformes; family Hemiscylliidae; genus Chiloscyllium; species Chiloscyllium plagiosum. Next base: position 16,802 of record NW_025213815.1, on the reverse strand, counting down.
CAGGAGTAGGCCATTCCATCCTTGAGCCTGTTCCATCCTTCTCCGAGCTCATGGCTGAGCTGTGGCCTAACTCCACACATCTGCCTCTGGCCCATATATCCCTTTGCTTAACAAAAAAACCGTCCACCTCCGATTTACAACTAGCAACTGATCCAGCGTCCACTGCCTTTTGTGGAAGAGAGTTCCAAAGCTCTCCCACCCTTTGTGTGTCAAGGTGCTTCCTACCATCTCTCCTGAACGCTCTGGCCCTCATCCTCACGTTATGCTCCTAATTCTGGAATCTCCAACCCATGGAAATAGCTTATCTTTATCTACCCTATCTTTTCTTGCTAATACCTTGAAAACTTTAATCAGATCACCCTTTAACCTTCTAAATTCTAGAGAAAACAGGCCTAATTTATATAATCTTTCCTCATAACCCCTTAAGTTCAGGTATCGTTCTTGTAAACCTAAATTATCTTTCCTCCAAGGCCAATACTTCCTTCCTAAGGTATGCTGCCCAGATGTGCTCACAGTACATCAAGGGAGATCTAACCAGGGATTTGTTTAATTGCAGCATAACTTCTGTATCCTTGTTTTATTTATCTTTATTTAGTTGAGGGCATTGCTGGCTGACTGGCATGTATTACCAGTCCACAGTTACCCCTTGAGAAGGTGGGGGTGAGCTGCCTTCTTGACCCGCTATAGGGTAGACCCACAGTGTCCCTGAGGGAGGGAATCCCAGGATTTTGATACTGAAGGAACGATGATATATTTCCAAGTCGGGATGGTGAGGGGCTCGGAGGGGAACTTGCAGGGGGTGGGGTTCCCATGTACCTGCTGCCCCTTGTCCTTCTAAATCCCCAAGTCTCTTTGGACATTTGCTGTATTTAACTCCATACCTTCCAGGAAGTAATAGGGTAGACCCACAGTGTCCCTGAGGGAGGGAATCCCAGGATTTTGATACTGAAGGAACGATGATATATTTCCAAGTCGGGATGGTGAGGGGCTCGGAGGGGAACTTGCAGCGGGTGGGGTTCCCATGTACCTGCTGCCCCTTGTCCTTCTAAATCCCCAAGTCTCTTTGCTGTATTTAATTTCATACCTTCCAGGAAGTACCCTGATCATTGCTGTTTTAGTCCAAAACTGAACCTCACACATGTGTACGTTGAACTCCACCTGCCAAAATTTTATCCATTCACCCATCCTAACAATATCCCTGTGTACTTTTAAGCTATCATTAACTCTGTCTACAATGCCAGCAAATTAGGGGTTTATATATTTTTTTATTAGATTCCCTACAGTGCGGAAACAGGCCCTTCAGCCCAACCTGACCCCCCGAAGAGTAATCCACCCAGACCCATTTCCCTCTGACCAATCCACCTAGCACTACGAGCAATTTATCACGGCCAATTCACCTGACCTGCACGTCTTTGGACTGTGGGAGGAAACCGGAGCACCCGGAGGAAACCCACGCAGACACGGGGAGAATGTGCAAACTCCACACAGTCAGTCGCTCGAGGCTGGAATCGAACACAGGACTCTGGTGCTGTGAGGCAGCAGTGCTAACCACTGAGCCACTGTACTGCCCCACTGTTCTACCAACAGTATGTATTAACCCGTCATTGCATTTTTAAATAATAAATCAGTAATTGTGTTTAATAAGAACGCTGGCTGATCACTATCGTAGTTTAAACCTGACCAAGGTAATGAATTCAATTGCCCTTCTTAGTAAGTGGGAAAAGTGTGATTGGACAGAGTAATGGGACTACAGAGACTCTCCAATCCTCCAACCTCACACAGACAGAAGTGGGGATAATCAGAGGCACACAGCAAGTTTGTTGCATATAAGCAGAATTTTATTTGGATTTTAAAAAATTCTAATACTTTTTATATATATATATATATATATACACATGTATATGTATGTATATGGAAGTAAAAGACACAGATGGGAGAGCCTTACTGAAAGAGCAGGGAACTATCTCTCCCTGAATACTGATAACAGGCCGGCTGTTAATAGCTCCACAGAGACACTGATTAAATAAGCACTGAGTGTTCCTCAGAGGCAGCTCAGAGACTGTCCCACAGGCTACCAATGTCCCTGAATGCAGATTCGTCAGAATTTTCCAAAGGGGGATCTGGATAAATAAAGGAAAAGGAGACGTTTGCAGGGTTGTTTGGGAGGGGTTGGATGTGGAAAAACAGGGGGGGGGGGCACACATTTAATTAGATGGCTCTTCCAAATAGCTGTCACAGTCTTGATGGGCTGAGTGGCCTACTTCTGTCCTCTACCATCCTGCCTCCTATCTCAGGAGTGACGGCTGACAGTTACGATGCAATTCTCTGAACCCCAGGGACAACGGCTGGGGAAGCAGGGTAGAGGCCGGTCTCACTCTGTCGCAGCCTCACGGGCTCAGAGCCAGGTCCCCCCCCCCCTGTACACTGCCTGGCTCGGGCCGGCTTGTTAAACTGCAGGAGGCCTCACTGAGCAGTTACTATTGCTTCTGCTATGTGTCAGGCATATAGTGAGGCACACAAGTGGGAGGGACTTCCCACAGGCAAATCCCATTCCCTGAAATTGTTGGAAGCTAAATTCCAGTCCTGTGAATGCAGTTCAGCTGGGTAGCTGGGAGTAAAACATAATGCTTACTATCAGATTCCTGACGAAGGGCTTTTGCCCGAAACGTCGATTTTACTGCTCCTCGGATGCTGCCTGCACTGCTGTGCTCTTCCAGCACCACTAATCCAGAATCTGGTTTCCAGCATCTGCAGTCATTGTTTTTACCTTCCTATCAGTCTGTTTGTTCACTTTCATCCCACCCAGACCAACTCCTACATTTGATTTAAAGGAACAATGTTTGGAAGGGAATTCCTGATATCGCAGAAACCCCAAGGGGGACACAGCAAGTTCTCGCTTTTACTTTAGCTGTCTTTAACCCCGGAGGCCAACCGCAGGCCTGACTGTGATCGGTTAAGTCAGCACAAGCCAGGTCAGGGGCCTGGGTCTTTCCTGCTCAGTGTATGTGGGGGAAAGGGCTCAGTATCACAGCGGGAGGGGGAGTTACAAACCTTGCTTGATGAGGAATGATCCTGAGGGTGATTGCATGGCACAGAGTAGCAAGATTCCAAAACAAAACCCAACTGCTCTCTCTCTCTCTCTCTCTCGTCAATATTATACATCAGCTTTATGGCACAAAAATAATACAAACACCTTCAAAATACAGACCAGGACAACATCACAATTTAAATCACAAACAGCACATGACATCAGGTATAGCAGGAATCAGACAGGAAGAATCTCACTGCACACAGGACTTGCTCCCATACACTTCCCACTACAGTTAGGTACAGAGTAAATATCTCTCCTCACCTGCCACAATCAAACACTCCCAGAACAGAGAGAGTAAAGCTCCCTCTACGCTGTCCCCCAATCAAACACTCCTCAGGACAGGGACAGCATGGGGTTAGTTAGAGAGTAAAGCTCCCTCTACACTGTCCCCCATCAAACACTCCCAGGACAGGGACAGCATGGGGTTAGATACAGAGTAAAGCTCCCTCTACACTGTCCCCCATCAAACACTCCCAGGGATGGGGACAGAAGGGATGGTAACACTATAATGCCAGACAGGGAGAGTTTCCAAGGTCTGGGGAAGCAGTGCACACCACCTCATCTTCTGCAGTGAGACCTCAGCATCTACAAGCCCTGCCTAACAGCTGTCAGACAAAGAGATTCCTGCAGATACCTATACACTCACACAGGACACAGAGTACAGAGCTCCCAGAAAGTGGGAAGGGAGAGGTCACAGCTGGCTTTGCTGTGGGGGTTAGAGTATTATCAGAGAGGGATGTCACAGACAGGCCAGTTACAGCACAGTGTCAGAGCTCAGTGAGGGGAGTCACAGACAGTAGGTGGGGAATCACATTGACTAGGAGGTCACAGGATGGTAACAGACTGGTGGTAACTGGGTGGTTACAGATTCGGTGTAACAGACTTGGTGGTAACTGGGTGGGTACAGATTCGGTGTAACAGACTTGGTGGTAACTGGGTGGTTACAGATTCGGTGTAACAGAACTGGTGGTAACTGGGTGGGTACAGATTCGGTGTAACAGACTTGGTGGTAACAGGCTTGGAGGGGTAACAGACTGGGAGCTGTTACTCCCTGGGGTGTAACAGACTGGGGGTTTTACACACTGGTTGACAACAGATTGGGGAGTAATAGGCTAAGGGGTAACAGATAGGGGTAACAGACTGAGGGGGTGTTACTGCTTGGGAGAGTAAC
>NW_025213815.1:0-2583 GCF_004010195.1 Chiloscyllium plagiosum | reverse complement strand
TGGGGTCTCTGAATGTCCTGTTTATAATTTAATCACTTTACGTGGGTGCTTATGCCTATGGTGGCAGCACTGGTACTTCGGTTTTTTAAAAAATTCATCTGCTGGTGTCTGATTCTGCTGTATTCAGTACTACTAAGTAAGTGATGGCAGCAGAGTAACTGTCTTCCTGGTTGTAAGAAACTTCATCAATAGCACACAGATTTATTTTGCAAGGACAACAGGACAGTCACTGGATATGGCCTCATATCCATTGTGAAGCAACAATCGAGCTTCACAATGGACCTAATCATTCATCCAATCTAAACCCCCCTCTCAGCATTGTCCTATGGTGATGAGGCAATCTATCAGAGGGATTCATACTGTCATTTGTTCTCATGCTGGTAAACCCATTTCATTTCTCTTTGATCTAAGGAATAGAGCATGTCAAACTGATGTCTACACAGTGACGGCAACTTAGGAGGAGGGAAAATGACAGATCATCTTATGTATGTACAAATTATCAGTTGCTGGCTTTACCAAAATGTCTTGCCTATTAATTACCAAACGTCCTTACTATATGGAGAAAAACTGATATTGTATTTGGAAGTACCCTTATAAAGAGACTCGATATGACATTGTGAAGGAAAGTTTGGTCAGTTTTTCAGCATTGTTTGAACCTTGCTTCAGTATTTCATTATGATTGAACTTCTTATTGACAGAGGTGTACAGCACAGCAGACATTAGCTCATTGAATCCCTAAAGTGCATAAGGAGACCATTTGGCCCATCGAGACTACACTGACTATTCAAAGAGCATCCCACCCAGACTCCAATTGTGTTCCATTACCACAAATTTGCCATGGCTAATTCAGCTAGCCTGCACATCCTTGGACACTATGGGCAATTTAGCATGGTCAATTCCTCTAATCTACACATCTTTGGACTGTGGGAGGAAACTGGACCACCTAGAGGAAACCCATACAGACATGGCGAAAATGTGCAAATGCCATACAGACAGTCGCCCGAGGCTGAAATCAAACCCAGGTCTCTGGTACTGTAGGGCAGCAGTGCTAACCACTGAGCCACCATGCCACTCATGCTCCTTATAGGCATAAATGGGTACTGTAGAGGCTGAAGATTAGAGTCAAGATTAGAGTGGTGTTGGAAAAGCACAGCAGGTCGGGCAGCACCTAAGGAGCAGGAAAATTGACGTTTCAGGCTGGAGCCCTTCATCAGGAATGAGGCTGGGAGCCTTGGGGATGGAGAATAAATGGGAGGGGGTGGAGTTGGGGAGAAGGTAGCTGAGAGTGCAATAGGTGGATAGAGGTGCGGGTAAAGGTGATAGGTTGAAGGGGAGGGTGGAGCGAATAGGTGGGAAGGAAGATTGACAGGTGGGACAGGACATGAGGATGGTGTTGAGCTTGAAGGTTGGAACTGGGGTAAGGTGGGGGGAGGGAAAATGAGGAAACTGGTGAAGTCCACATTGATGCCCTAGGGTTGAAGTGTTCTGCAGCAGAAGATGAGGTGTTCTTCCTCCAGGCGTCGAGTAGTGAGGGAGTGGTGATGAACGAGGCCCAGGACCTGCATGTCCTCAGCAGAGTGAGAAGGGGAGTTGAAATGTTCAGCCTTGGGGCAGTGGCGCAGGTTGGTGCAGGTGTCCTGGAGATGTTCCCTAAAGCACTCTGCGAGAAGGCGTCCGGTCTCCCCAATGTAAAGGTGACTGCATCGGGAGCAGCTGACACAGTTAATGATATATGTAGAACTGCAGGTGAAACTTTGATTGATATGGAAGGCTTCTTTGGGGTCTTGGATGGAATTGAGGGGGGGAGGTGTGGGCACAGGTTTTGCAATTCCTGCAATGGCAGGGAAAGGTGCCAAGAGGGGAGGGTGGGTTGTTGGGGGGCATGGACCTGACCAGGTAGTCACAGAGGGGATGGTCTTTGCGGAAAGCGGATAGAGGTGGAGAGGGAAATATATCCCTGGTGGTGGACTCTGTTGGTAAGTGGTGGAAATGAGAGAGGATGATGTGATTTATGCAGAGGTTGGTGGGGTGGAATATGAGGACTGGGGCGTTCTGTCCTTGTTACAGTTGGATGGGTGGGGTTCGAGGGCAGAGGTGTGGGACGTGGATGAGATGTGTTGGAGGACAGCTTCAACCACATGGGAGGAGAAATAGTGGTCTTTAAAGAAGGAGGCCATCTGGTGTGTTCTGTGGTGGAACTGGTCCTCCTGAGAGTAGATGCAGCGGAGGTGGAGGAATTGGGAATACGGGATAGCATTTTTGCAAGAGGTAGCATGGGAGGAGGTGTATTCCAGGTAGCTGTGGGAGTCACTGGGTTTGTAAAAAGTGTTAGTGTTGAGTTGGTCATTGTTGATGGAGATGGAGAGGTCCAGGAAAGGGGAGGGAGGTGTCAGAGATGGTCCAGGTGAATTTAAGGTCGGGTGGAATATGTTAGTGAAGTTGATGGACTGCTCAACCTCCTCGTGGGAGCATGAGGTGGCGCTGATGCAGTCATCAATGTAGAGGACGAAAAGATGGGGAGTGGTGCAGGTGTGATTCTGGAAGATGAACTGTTCTGCGTAGCCGACATAGCTGGGACCCACA
>NW_025213814.1:15835-36122 GCF_004010195.1 Chiloscyllium plagiosum | reverse complement strand
TGGTGACTATCTCAATATGTGCTCACAGGCTCACCAAAACCCAGTCAACTGAGAACTTACCAGGAATAAATCAAACTGTCCTGATGCAGATTATTCCTCAAATTCAGGCTGTTTTCATCACAAAATGTGACTTCAGATGTCGGGGTCATGATAAATAAGGGGTATACATCCAATCTCTTCCAATTCCAGCAACAAAGAATCTCTATATCAGACCTGGGAATGACATGATACTACAGGAAAAGTCTGAAAACACATCAGCATCACAGAGGCAAGTGTAACTTTAGATCTCAAGAGACCAGTTGGTCCCACCCCAAACACAACATTCAAAATCTCTAGTCACTGGGGGTATGGTTTTTAATGTCAGACAGAAAGAGCTCGAGATTTAGGGATTAGCTGTGGAGATAGACCACAGTTATCACAGTAATAGGAAACAACAAAGGCACATAATGGATGTGAAGATGTGAACTTTAGTTTAAACTTGCAAGTTTCCAAAGAGATGAAATGTATAAAAAGTAACATTTAGGAAGAGGTTATGTCCATTGAGCCACAAAGTAGATAGATACAGAGCAGAGTAAACAATCTGTCCTGTTGCTGGATTTCCCATGTCACGGGAAGGTGTGTAAATGGAGGAAATGAGACAATTGCTGGAAATAGCCAGAAAGGATATCTATGAACTAGTGCAACTCAACATGAATGAGTCACTAGGCTCTGCTGAAAGTACTGAAGGAAATGAGAGAGGAAATTGGAGGCTGTAGTCATGATTTCTCATTCCTTCTTCACATGTAATTCTGTTTTTTGTGCAGAAAGTGACTGATGTCACTGTTTCACAACAGGAAGGTCAGCTGCGTAACTGCAGCTGATCATCCAATGTTTGTTTGGAACTCAAGTGGAATCTTCGGTTTCTTTGGCGAAGTGTGAGTTTTGGTGGGTTTCATGGAGGGTTTCTCTCTGTGTGAGGCCTGGCCAGAGGTTTTGTTGGACCTTGACTTGCTGCAGGGATAAAACATATTCTCGCCAAATTTCAGGTCACACTAAAACGCTGAGAAAGTCAGGTGCAGTGAAGTACGGAATTTACAAACAGGTCTGGATAGGTTTGGCAAATGGACCCCAATTTTGCAGATGGAGTTTAATGTGGGTAAGTGTGAGGTTATCCATTCTGCCTGGAAGAATAGAAAGGCAACTCATTACAACCACACAAAGGATGGTGCACGTGTATGGAATGAGCTGCCAGAGGACATGGAAGGCATATGGAAGGGCAAATTAATAGGTACGGTTTAGAGAGATATAGACTAGATTACTTACTTACAGTGTGGAAACAGGCCCTTCAGCCCAGCAAGTCCACACCGACCCTCCGAAGAGCAACCCACCCAGACCCATTCCCCTACATTTACCCCTTCACCTAACACTACGGGCAATTTAGCCTGGTCAATTCACCTAACCTGCATATTTTTGGACTATGGGAGGAAACCGGAGCACCCGGAGGAAACCGACGCAGCCACGGGGAAAATGTGCAAACTCCACATAGTCAGTCGCCTGAGGCAGGAACTGAACACAGGTCTCTGGCGCTGTAAGGCAGCAGTGCTAACCACTGTGCCACCATGCCGCCCACTTTTGCAGTCCAAATGCAGCAAATGGGACTAGATTAATTTAGAATATCTGGCTAGCATGGACGTGTTGGACCGAAGGGTCTCTTTCCACGCTGTACATCTTTATGACTCTACAACTCCATCAGCCAGATTCATTGACAGTGTCAACGCCAACTCAAGCATTGTGCTCCTAGTTGTGTGGGGAAACCTTTCGAGCTGATTCCCATTAAAGAAAAGAGCAACCAAGATCAACTGAAATTGCGGGAAGCTTCAGATTGCTTTAATGCTGAGGGGTATGGGGGTCCTCATGCAGGAATTACAGGAAACCAGTCTGCAGATTCAGCAGGGAGGAAGGAGGGCTCATGGAATTTCAGCATTTATTGCTGAAGGAATAGAGTAAAAAGGTAAGGAAATGTTTCTGCATTTGTAGAAGGCATTAGTGAGACTGTGCTGGAATATTGTCTACTGTTTAGGGCTGGCAAATTGAGAGATTTGATTTGATTTACTTTTGTCCCTTGTCACTAAGTACAGCACAGTGCAGGGAGAGCATAACATACAAAAACCATCGAACAGGGCAAAGGATACAAAGATATGCTGCCAAGAGGGTGCACAGAAAAACAAGGACAACGTTCAATCGGAAATGAGCCAGGTCCATTCAGAAGAATAACAGCAGGGAGGAAGCTGTTCTGGAACCTGTCAGTGCGTGTGTTTAAGCTTCTGTATCTTCTACCTGACCGAAGAGGTTGGAAGAGATTTTCATTGGGGTGGGAGGGGGTCTCTGACGATGCTGGCTGCCTTTCCGAGGGATCGAGAAGTGGAGGTGAACAGTGGATTTCAATCAGAGATGAGGAGAAATTACTTCGCTCAAAGTGTCGTGAATCTGCTAAATCACTTCCCCAAAGTAGGGTGGATGTTGGGAAATTGAGTAAATTTGATGAAGAGATAGACAGCTTTTTAATTAATAATGGGTTAAAGGGGAGCTGGCAGGAAAGTGGAGTTAGAGACCGAGATGTGATGCCGGTTGTGTGGAATGCCCTGCCAGTGGCAGTCTGGTCAGACACATTAGGGACATTTAAGTGACTCTTGGACAGGTACATGGATGATAGTTAGATTGATCTTAGAGCTGGAAAAAAGGCTGGCACAACATCAAGGGCCGAAAGACATGTACTGTGCTGTACTGTTCTATATTCTATATTCAGCCATGATGATGTTAAATATGTGGATTTGAGGGGCTGAATGGCCTTCTCTTGCTCCAGCACTTCCAGTCTAACTAAACGTAACTAATTATGCTTCCCTCATCCAATTTTAGACCATCTTCCTGGGAGAATTTGCCATTCATTGGACATCCACTTCAAGAGGGGCATCCTTGGACCAGGTCATCTTTAACAGGTCGCTGTGCACCCAGACAAACACTGGCATTGCCCTTCACGTGCACTATAATGGCCTAGCAGCCACTATGTTCATGGGACATGACCAACAAAGAGGGATCCTCCCTCACACAGGAGAAAGTGAGGACTGCAGATGCTGGAGATCAGAGTTAAGAGCATGGTGCTGGAAAAGCACAGTAGATCAGGCAGCATCCGAGGAGCAGGAGAATCATCATTTTGGGCATAAGCCCTTCATCAGGAATCCTGCTGTGCTTTTCCAGCACCACACTCTCCACTCCTTCACACATACAATCCCATTCTCTCACCCTCTTCGCTGTTTAACAACCAGGACCCATAGTTGCCTAACCTACATTAGATCTGACCTTGCAGTTTTAAAATGTTGCTACTGTCCCCAGTGCTCACCGCTGACTGTGGGCATGAAACCACGGGACGTTTGAAGTTGACCCAGAGCTGGAGAAATTGGGTCTGACAGAAAATTGGCCAAAATAAATAAGATGATTGCCAGCAGAGATTGATTACAGAGAACCTACATTTTACAAGAAAAAAACACCATTTCTCAATCTGACACCTCCTTCCTTGTCAATTCCTCAATGTTTCACTATGCGCGCTTCAACGTCCTCACTTCAAACTTTTCCTCAAGGCTTTCAGTGTGAGTCAATAACACCATCAGTTAAAGGGATGGTCACACTGCCTTTCGGACCAATTGATTTATTTCATTATTCATAACATTGGTGAGGCCACTCCTGGCAGAGTCCTGTTCCGGTTGCTCAGTTATATTAAACTGGAGAGGGTTCAGAAAAGATTTCCCAGACTGTAGCCAGGGATGGAGGGTTTGAGATATAAAAATAGACTGGAAAGGATGGAACTCTTTTCACTGGAGTGGGGGAGGTTAAGTGGGGGACCTTATAGAATTTTATAAAATCATGACAGGTATAGAATGGCAGCTGTCTTTTCCGGATTTTCAAGATTCAGGGGGAATATTTTTAAGGTAAGAGGAGAAAGGTTTAAAAAACAACAGAAGGGGCAACTTGTTTATACAGAGAGTAGTTTGTATGTGACATTAACCTCCAGAGAAAGTAATGAATATGGATACAGTTACAATGTTTAAAAGCCATTTGGATAAGTACATGAATAAGGAATATTTGGAGGGATAGGAGCAGGCAGGTGGGACTAGTTTAGTTTGGGATAATGTTTGACATGGACTGGTTGGACTGCGGGGTCTGCAGTTTCCATGCTGCATGACTCCGGTTATGAACAGTGGTAACTGCAGTCAGGTCGGTCACAAAGATTCAGGGGGAACCGGTTAGTGGTGCCAGAATCTTTTCTGCAGCTCTAACTCCAACAATAATCTCTCTACTAGCTGCTAGAATGTCTCCTGAATTACAACTCACAGAGATATCTATCTGCGCTTCACTTCTCACCGAGTTTCCATATTCAGTCTCATTCAGTTGCCTTTATGGCAGTTAAACTGAACAGTTCTATTAAGCATGGAACTTACTTTACTCTTCGGAGTTCCTCGAGACCGAGCCTCACTGAACTAGTCCAGCAGAATTCTTCCAGGACCTTCTTGAACACTCCACCTACACAGAATATATAGCTTCCGGCTGTGGGTTTACCTACAATGTCATTGGACAGGGGGAATTCCATGATTTTGACCCAGTGACAGTGAAAGAACAGTGTTATATTTCCAAGTCAGGATAGTGAGGGGACTAAGTGATGGGAACATGCCTCTGTGCACCTATTTCACTGACAAAGGTCTTTTGAACCTTGTGATGTTTTTAAACTCTAAATATTACATCCATGTAAATTGTTAAAATATATGCATGAAAAGTGTGAAACAACCATGTATTTCACTATATGCTGTAACTTGTATTTGAAAATGCAAACCCAATAAATGATACAATGTCTGGTACAACAAGGCCGTCCAGTTCTAACAATGACATGATAATAAAGACCTCTATGCAAACGTCAGTCAGGATTCAAGAATAAAAGCATGAGGCTTTTAAGCCCTTGCTCCCCGTTCAAGCAAATCATGTCAGATCTGTATTTCAAACTGACCTGTGATTAGTGGGTTTTCACATTTACTCACACAAAAACATAAATAGATAAAAACTCAAGAATTCATCACACAATGGTTCGTCAGTCTGGGTGTTTCATGTTGTCTTCAGCTGACCATTCTCAGTTAATAGCAATTCCTTCTATTCAAGGCATTTTCAGAACAGTTCATATTTTAACAAAAACATGGGATTCATGGGAATCTGTGTAGGTGGAGTGTTCAGGAAAGTCCTAGAAGAATATTGCTGGATTAGTTCTGTGTGCCTCGACTCGGGGAACTCCGAAGAGTAAAGTAAGTTTCATGCTTAATAGAACTGTTCAGTTTAATTGCTGTAAAGGCAACTGAACGAGACTGAGTCTGTGTAGTTGGAAACTTAGTGAGAAGTGAAGAGCAGATAGATATCTCTGGGTATTGCAACTCAGGAGACACTCCAGCAGCCATGGCATTGCTGGCCGAGTGAGCATTTAGTACGATTTTTTCTATGGAGAGGTTGGTGGACAGCTGCCTTCTTGTAACATTTGGGGGAAATGTACCCCACTATTGGGAGGGGTGGGGGGTGGAATGTATCCACAATTAGGCAGGAGATGGGGTGGGGCCAAGGGGTGAGGGAGAGTTTCAAGATTTTGACCCAGTGACAATGAAGAAATGGCAGTACATTTTCAACTCAAGATGGTGAGTCACTTGGAGGAGAATTTGCAGGTGGTGATATTGCCATGTATCTGCTGCTCTTGTCCTTCTCAATGGTAGTGTTGGTTTGTTCAGAATGTGCTGTCTGTGGAGACTTGGTGAATTCCTGCAGTGAATCTTGTAAATGGTACAAAGTGCTGTGACTATGCATTGCTGATGGAGGGAGTGGATGTTTGTGGATATGGTACTGACCTGCTTTGTCTTGGATGATGCTTCGTGAGTGTTGTTAGAGCTGCACCATCCAGGCAAATGGGGAGCATTCCATCACACTCCTGACTTGTGCCTTGTAGCGAGTAACTTGCTGCAGTATTCCTCACTTCTGACCTGCTCTTGTAACTATATTTGTATTACGAGTTGAATTCAGTTTGTGGTCAATAGTAAACCTCAGGATGTCAATAGTTGGGAGATCAGTGATGGAATGTCACAGATGATGATGAGATGCTCTCTTGTTAGAGATGGTCATTGCTTGAGGTTTGTCTGGTGTCAGTGTTACATGCAATTGGTCAGCCCAAGTCTGTATGTTGTCGAGGTCTGACTGCATTTTGACGTGGTCAGGTTTAGGATCTGAGGTCAGAGGTCACACGACATCAGGTTATATTCCAACAGGTTGATATGAAATTACACAGTTTCGGAGTGCTGTTCCTTCGTCAGGTGATGGGCAGTGCTCCGAAAGCTTTTTTTTTACAGAATTCCTAGTGTGAAAACTGGACCATCGACCCAACAGGTTCACATCGACCCTCTGACGAGTCACCCACCCAGACCCAATCCCCAAAGCTTATTACTCTACATTCATCCCGACTAATGCACTTAACCTACACATCCATGAACACTATGGGCAATTTAGCATGGCCAACTCACCTAACCTGCATATTTTTGGACTGTGGGAGGAAACCGGAGCACCCAGAGGAAACCTAGACACGGGGAGAAAGTGAAAACTCCACACAGGCAGTCAGCTGAGGCTGGAATCGAACCATGGTTCCTGGCACTGTGAGTCAGTAATGCTACCATGCTGCCCTCATAATTTCAAATATACCTGTTGAACTCTAACCCACTGTCATGTGACTTCTGACCTTGTCCACCTCAATCCAACACCAGCAGCTCCAGATCCTTAGTATCTAAGGAGTTGGGAATGGAGCTGAACATTGTGCAATCATTGGTGAACATCCCCACTTCGGACCTTATGATGGTGGGGGGGAAGAAGGTCATTGATGAAGCAGCTGAAGATGGTTGGGCCTTGGACACTACTCTGAGGGACTCCTGCAGAAATGTCCTGGAGCTGAGATGACTGACCTCCAACAATCACCTTCCTTTGTGTCAGGTATGACTCTAGCCAGTGGAGAGTTTGCTCCCTGATGCAAATTGATTCCAGTTTTACTCGGGCTCCTTGATACCACACTTGGTTGAATGCAAACTTAATGTCAAAGGCAGTCACTCTCCCCTCACCTCAATTGACATCACTTCAACCTAGCACAGGACAAGCGGTAGTTTAATCTCTTGCAGTACTTGGCCATGCCAGCTCCTGAGGTGCAGTGCTGAGGGAATATGATTCTATTGACAGTGAAGGGAGCCCACACACATTCAGTGCTCCCACTGTGTGGTGTCGGTCCTTGCAGCTGGTCATCCTGTGTGGTTGGTTACACTGAGGGAACAGTGAGAGGTTGGTACCACTACCATTTCTGGAGCACAAACGATAATCCATTCTTGACTTGCATGTAACTGGGTTCTTCTGCCTTGGCAATTGGCATTGAGCTGGATGGGCGGCCTCACTTCGGGTCCCCTGGGTCTGAGGTAGGGTTTTGTAATCTGCAGGCTGCTGGCCTCCCATGCCTCAGAATAGACCAACCAAGTGGCATTCTGGGACCTGAGGAACAATGATTAAAGACTTGTCGAATAAACCCTCTGCCCACTCTCTGCACCAGACCACAATGTCAACATGTGAACAGGAGTCTTGGACCTGGAGGCCAAAGCTGTGTCAGGTGGGTGGATTGGCCGTGGGAAATAGTTGGGAAGCTGGGTCTGGGTGGGAGGGTCTTCTGAGGGTCAGTGTGGACTCAATGGGCTGAATGGCCTCTCTCCGCACTGTCTGTGATCCTACAGTTCCATGATTCTAATGGGCACAACTGTTACCTTGTGCCATTGGAAACAAAGGGAGCTTTTTCATTTGAGAGCTTCCCTGGGTCAGAACAGTTGTTATCCCAGAATGGAACATCAGAACTGTCTCCAACAATTAAGAGCTGCACTATGTTTGAAGGGCTTGGAAGGTTTTCTAGAAATGTGCTAGAAAGGTATATAACCCTGGAAGTGGTCTTGGAAAAGCAGCAGAGACTCTACCGACAGGCGACAGATATTCAAGAGGAAATGAAACTCTTGCCTGGAGAGTTTAGTAGCATCATGAAACCCAGTTCTGCAGAGAGAGGATGTGAGACAGCGTGGATAGACAAGTATTTCTGGGAACTTCAGGAAGTTAGAACGTTTTCAGTAATTTAACATTGATTATCTTGTTTTTGCTTCATCACTGATTTAATAAAATTCTCGCTGTTTTATCAGTATCCTGCTTGTGTCTGTTTATTGCTTTTGATACTGCAAAAGTACTTGGGAAAATCTGTTTTCAACAATATATCAGCCAAAGTGTGTGGGCATGTGCATTTGACCATGGGCTCCAGTTTCCTGCTACCATTCTTTTGTAGAGTGACAGTGAACTCCCAAATTCCACTATTTAAAGAAAATAATATAAATTTATTCTTTAACTCTAAAAGCGAGCATAAAATAACTATGCACTAAGCCCCCCTTTCTCTTAACTCCTGATTATATGCCTCCTTGTCATTCACAACATACTGTTCAAATAAAACACTTATTAAAATTACATCAGCTTTTCAGACAGCGGCTGGTGTCTTTGGTGTCTGTTTTCTTTCAGCTGAAGGTCTCCCTGGTTCATCGTCTTTCTTTTTTACTATGAATATGTTCCATGTCTTGGGTCTTTCTTGATGGCAGTTACTCTGTCTGACTTTCAAAATGCCTGCCTTGTTTATACCCCCAACATCGGATTGTCTCATTGGCTTGAGATTGGCTAAACAATAAATTCAAACTCGATTGGTTTTAGTATCCTGAGGCATAATTTAAACTGATTGGTTACATTCGACTTGTTGTCAAAACAGCAACCAACTCAGGTATCTATTTCACAGGCAAATGTTCCATATTTTCAATTTTCCAGAATATTCTGAGACTGTTAGCTCATCATCTCAGACAGGTACTTGAAAGCTTTCAGTGCAGAACAGCATTCTCTCTCCCTCTCTCTCTTAAAGGTATAGTACAGGCCTTTAACTTCATAACAATTGACAAACAATCGAAAATAGAGACTAAATGCTACACAGGGTGCAGATGCAGAGGGGCTTGGTATGCACAGAGAATTAAAGATGGCAGGACAGGGGGCAAAAACAATTAATAGGAGACAGTACAGCACAGGAACAGGTCCATCGGCCCACCGTGTCTATGCTTTTCGAAACTAATCCCTCTGCTTGCACATGGTCCAAGTCCCTCTATTCTCTGCCTGCTCATTTGTCCATCTAAATGCCTCTTCAACTTTGATATTATATCTGCTTCTACCACTTCCCCCAACAGCGGGTTCCAGGTACCTACTGCCCTCTGTGTAAAAAAACTTTCCTCACACAATTTCCTTAAACTTTCCCCTCTCACCTTAAATCAATGCCCCTTAGTATTTGACATTTCCACTTTGGGAAGGAGACTCTGACTGTCCACTCTTTTCAAGCCTCTTATCATTTTATTAACTTCGATCTGATCGCCCTTCAACCTTTGACGCTTTAGCTAAAAATAATCCAAGTTTGTCCAAACTCTCCTTATAGCTAATACACTCCACTCCAGGCAACGTCATGATAAAGCTGAAACTTTATTGCTGGAACAGCACAGCAGGTCAGGCAGCATCTAGGGAACAGAAGATTCGACGTTTCGGGCACATGCCCTTCTTCAGGAACGTCATGATAAACCACTTCTGCCCCCTCTCTAAAGCCTCCACATCCTTCCTCTAGTGTGGTGACCAGAATTGCTCACAATACTCCAAATGTGGCCTGACCAAAGTTTTGCAACATGACTTGCAAACCTTTACACTCAGTGCCCAGACAAATGAAGGTAACCAAGGCATATACCTTCTTTACCACCTTACTTGCTTGTATTGCCACTTTCAGGGAACTGCGGAGTTTATCAATGCTCCTAAAGGTTTAACCATTTACTGGATACTTTCCTCTTGTATTTGACCTCCCAGAATGCATCACCTCATACTTGTCTGGATTAAACTCCATCTGCCATTTCTCTGGCCAACTTTCCTAACAATCTATATCCTGCTGTATCCTTTCATATCCTCCTCACTATCAGTAACGCCACGAATTTTTCTGTCATTTTTAAAGAAAAGAGCTGAGGTATTTCCAGAAAATGTGAAAAAAATCAGTTTTTTAAAAATCCTTTGAAACTTAAGCCCTCCAAGTAATGTTCAGAGTAAAATACCTTTATAAAACTAAACAATGACAGGAAGCTATGGGGAGGCCTGTTAGTGCACTGAACATTTGGTTGTGCATACTGATCGGTATGTGCCTTCAGACAGTCCCACTGAGGACCCTTCAGAGTTCTCTGTAGCACAGCCTGTCTGTGTCTTACTCCACTGTCAGCTGGAACATGAACTATCAACTTCCCTGCCTGGCTCCAGTCCACTAACATCTGACGACTCACCAGGGGCAGCTCCTGACACACTATCCTTTCATTTGTTGTGTATCGCCATGATTGAAGCTGCAAGCCTCAGAATATCTAACAGTGCCCTTCATCAGTGGTGTGACGTCATTCACTTTCTAGCTCTGGGACTTCTGTTATGGGACAGCTGACATTTCCCGAGTGACTGAAAGTGAAACATTAGAAAGGAAGTGTTTGGTGGGAGAGGAGTGTGAGTGATGGTAGGGATGGAGAGGTTGGAACAGAAATCAAGAGGTTCGTGGTCACACCATCTGAAAGGTGCAGGTCATGCCTGATAGCAGCATGTGGGCGAGGTGGGAAGGTTTGAACAGGTCTCAGCCCAGCATCTTGAATGTTTTCCTGTAGCCCATTTTGTACAGGGGTTGTGGGTAAATCACCACAAGTTCCCTTTAATTCGGCTATTTATTAATAAATCTGACAGACAATCCGGGGCTGAAATAATGATTTCAAGTAATTAAGTTTATCTCAGAACTCAACTTGGCTCTGACCTGATAAGTGCTGAAATTCAGTTCCAGTGTCTGTCTCTGGATGTGTCATTCTCTGATTCTTGTCCAGTGTTATTCCTTAAAGTTCTGCTGCTGCAGATTCCCAGACTTGGATTCTTCTGCAGGTTTCTCTCACTCAAGCATGTTATCCCTTAGATCCATGCTACCCGAGGGCACTGGGGGCTGATCATTCCCACTCTGGAAGTGGATTTCACTGTCAGTGCGGGTGGGAAGGGTATCGTGGAATACCATCCCCAGGGACAAATCTGTGAGATCTTTTATGTATGCCCAGTCGGTCTGTGCCAGCGTACACTGCCCTCGAAGTAGCTGTGGTGATGTTGACACTGTCACACACTTCCTGCTGGGATGTGCCTTTGTAAAGGAAGCCTGGAGGAAGATGCAGTGGTGTGTGTCGAGGTTTGTCCTGAGCAGCTCCTTGATGTGGGACTCCACGCCCTACAGTCTGTTCCCCGGGACGGACACTGCCACACACACCGGCTGTGCCTGGAGGACCATTAGCTCAGTGAAAGGTGTGCTGGTCTATCAGAACAAGACGACACGGTGGCACAGTGGTTAGCACTGTTGCCTCACAGCGCCAGAGACCCGGGTTCAATTCCTGCCTCAGGCGACTGACTGTGTGGAGTTTGCACGTTCTCCCCGTGTCTGCGTGGGTTTCCTCCGGGTGCTCCGGTTTCCTCCCACAGTCCAAAGATGTGTAGGTCAGGTGAATTGGCCATATTAAATTGCCCGTAGTGTTAGGTATAGGGGTAAATGTAGGGGTATGGGTGGGTTGCGCTTCGGCGGGTCGGTGTGGACTGATTGGGCCGAAGGGCCTGTTTCCACACTGTAATGCAATCTAAAAAAAAAACAAGGAGTGTTCCAGCAACTTTTCCAGCAACACATTTTCAACCCCCTATCAGAACAAGGAGTTGGCCCTGACTGAGTGTTGCAGACTGGCACACTGCAATGTCCAGGACTACATACTGAGGGATGCGCTAAAGCTTAGAGCAGCTGCCGCTAAAGCACAGTGGGGAAAGACTACCATCTGAGGGCTTTCTGCTGAAGGTAAATGGGGGACTGTTCAGTAACCGGACTCTCCCAGTCCCCCAGTGTAGGTAAATATTAGTGTTGTAGGTGGAAGAGAGGTCGTTGGTTTTTCAGACTGAGTCAGAGTCCAATGTTTGTTTATTTACTTGATATGCAACTGAACAGAACCGAATTCTGGCGATGGCCTCAAACAGGATTTTGTAGTCTGTATTCAGCAAGAATATTGTGAGAATGTGGATGGACAAAGACTTTTAATGAATAAAGTTTTGAAATGAAGTCCACTCTTGGAGTGGAGCTGGCAGGCAGTGTGGGTGTGTAGGGCATTATGGAACAGTCAACCCGAACATGACATTCCTGTGGCATTTCTGCCACTCCTTCCTCATCCAACCAAAGAGGGAGGACAAGCAAGGTTCAGAGGAGACTGAACATCGAGAGAGGACGGTTGCAGTGAGTTCCGGTGAGTAAAGGAGCACGAGCGGAAACAACATCTGGAAACTGTTGCTGGTGAGTAGCAGCTGAGTTTTGAGAAATAGTTATTGGAGCAGAGCTCACCAGCAGCTTCAGTGTAGTATTAAAAGTGTAGTATTTGATATTGTAAGGATAAATGACGTTAAAGAGGTAAGGCACGGTAGGAGATCTCCAAGTGATTGTCTGCTCCACTTGCTCGATGTGGGAAGGTGGGCACATTCCCAGTGCCTGGGAATTACATGGGGAGAGGAAGTTGCTCCATCTACAGATCCAGGAATCCTGAGTTTTGGAGTTGGAGCGGGGACACTGTGGAGCTTCCATGGGACAGATTGTCGTGGTTCGCATGTTTAGGGATGTGGTCACACCAGGGGCACACAGTCCACAGGCAGGAAGGGAATGGGTGACCACCAGGCAGAGCAGGAGGGCTAACCAGGCAGTGCAGGAATTTCATGTGGCTATTCCCCTGCAAAACAGATTAACATTAGACAGAGTATTGAGTACAGGAGTTGGGTACAGGAGTTGGGAGGTCATGTTGCGGCTGTACAGGACATTGGTTAGGCCACTTTTGGAATTTTATGTGTAATTCTGGTCTCCTTCCTATCGGAAGGATGTTGTGAAACTTGAAAGGGCTCAGAAAGTATTTGCAAGGATGTTGCCAGGATTGGAGGATTTGAGCTATAGGGAGAGGCTGAACAGGCAGGGGCTGTTTTCCCTGGAGTATTGGAGTATTGGGGTGTACTGATAGAGGTTTATAAAATCATGAGGAGCGTGGATAGGGTAAATAGAAAAAGTCTTTTCCCTGGGGTGGAGGAATCCAGAACTAGAAGGCATAGGTTTAGGTGAGGGGGAAATTTATAAAAGAGACCTAAGGGGCAACTTTTTCATGCAGAGGGTGGTATGTGTATGGAACGAGCTGCCAGAGGAAGTGGTGGAGGCTGGTACAATTGCAATATTTAAATGGCATCTGGATGTGTGTATGAACAGAAAAGGTTTGGAGGGATATGGGTCAGGTGCTGGCAGGTGGGTCTAGATTGGGTTGGGATAGATGGTTTTCATGGATGAGTTGGACTGAAGGGTTTGTTTCCGTGCTATATATCCCTATGACTCTCTGACTCTATGATCGTTTTGAGGGAAATGGTCTTTCAAGGGATAACAGCAACAGTCAAATTCATGGCACTGTGATTGGCTCTGCTACAGAGGGAGGGCGAGCTAGGCCTAGAAATGCTGTACAGGGAACTCATCAGTAAGAGGAATAGATAGATGTTTCTGTGGCTGCAAATGCGAGTCCAGGGTGGTGTGCTGCCCCCTGGTGCTCGGGTCCTGGATGTCTTGGAGCAGGTCCACAACATTCTGGAGGGGGGAGAGCGAACAGCCAGTGGTCATGGCACCTATTGATACTAACAACAGGGAACAAAAAAGGGATGAGGTCCTGAGAGCAGAACATAGAGCACTAGGAAGAAAGATAGGACCTCAAAGGTTGTTACCTCAGGATTCCTCCCAGTGCCACACACCTCTCAGAGTCGAAATGGCAGGATATATAGGATGAACACCTGGCTGAAAGCTGGAGCGAGGGGGAGGGTTTCAGATTCATGGGGCATTGGGACTAGTTCCAGGGGGAGGTGGGGCCTGTACAAACTGGAGGGGTTACACTTGGGCAGGGCTGGGACTGATGTCTTTGGCGGGGGCTGGAGCCGGGTGGGGGGAGGGCTACTTCATAGAGTGGTTGGGGAGGGTTAAAACTAGTGTGACAGGGGGTGGGGAACCAGAGGGACAGGGCAATAGATGCAGAAGTTGAGGGAGGGGTAGGAACCAAGGCAAACATTACTAGAACAAAGAGCAAAGGAAATTACAGCACAGGAACAGGCCTTTCACCCTCCTACACTGTCCCGATCCAAATCCTCTACCTAAAGCAGTCACCTATTTTCTAAGGATCTGTAACCCTTTGCTCCCTGCCCATTCATGTATCTGTCTGGATAGTCCTTAAATGACGCTATCATGCCCACCTCTGCCACCTCCACTGGCAATGTGTTCCAGGCACCCACCACCATCTGTGTAAAGACCTTTCCACCCACACCTTCTTGAAACCTTTCCCCTCTCACCTTGAACTCGTGACTCCTAGTAATTGTGTCCCCCACTCTGGGAAAAAGCTTCTTGCTATCCATCCTGTCTCCACCTCTCATGATTGTAGACCTCAATCAGGTCCCCCCTCAACTCCGTCTTTCTAATGAAAATAATCCTAATCTACTTAACCCCTCTTCATAGCTATTGCCCTCCATACAAGGCTACATCCTGGTGAACCTCCTCTGCACTCTATGCAAAGCATTCACATCCTTTTGGTAATGTGGTGACCAGAACTGTACGCAGTATTCCAAATGTGGCTGAACCAAAGCCTTATACAACTGCAACATGACCTGCCAACTCTTGTACTCAATACTCCGTGCAATGAAGGAAAGCAGGCCGTATGCCTTCTTGACCACTCTGTTGACCTGTGTTGCCACCTCTGTTCATCAATTTTCCCCAGAACATTTTATTTACCATATAGTTCACTCCTGAATTGGATTTTCCAAAATGCATCAGCTCACATTTGCTCGGATTGAACTCCAGCTGAAATTTTTGTGCCCAACTCTCCAATCTATCTATATTCTGCTACATTCTCTGACAGTCCCCTTCACTACCTGCGACTCCACCAATTTTAGTGTCATCTGCAGACTTGCTAATCAGACAACCTATACCTGTCTCCAGATCATTTATGTAAATCGCAAACAACAGTGGTCCCAACACTGTTGGGATCCCTGTGGAACATCACTGGTCACAGTTCTCCATTTTGAGAAACTCCCTTCCATGACTACTCTCTGCCTCCTGCTGCCCAGCCATTTCTCTATCCATCTCGCTAGTACACCCTGGGCCCACACGGCTTCAAGAACTAATTTCACGAACAGGTGAAGCTCATGAAGTATGTAAGGAAAGTAGGGAAAAACTTAAACAAGGAATTAGAAAGGATAAAAGGGGTAATGAAAAGTCATTAGCGAACAGGATTAAGGAGAATCCCAAAGATTTTTATACAGATATAAAAAGCATAATGGTAGCCTGAGAAAGGGTTGGCCCACTCAAGGACAAAGGAAGGAATCGGTATGTGGAGCCAGAAGATGTAGGTGAGCTCCTAAACGAATACTTGGTGTCAGGATTCACCAACAAGAAGCAATTCGTGGGTCCTAATGAGATCCATCCCAGAATATTGAGAGTGGCGCAGTAACAAGCTGCTGGAGCATTGACAGACATCTTTGTATCCTCTTTGGCCACAGGTGAACGCCCAGAGGACAGGAGAATAGCCAGTGTTGTCCCAGTCCAGGAAATTACAGGCCTATGACCCTCAAATTGGCGGTAGGGAATTTATCGGAATCATTCTCAGGGACAAGATCTATACGCATATAGAATCAATTGGACTTATTAGCGATAGACAGTGGCAGACTGGTACAAAAGTTGAAGTCACATGGTATCAGGGGTGAGCTGCCAGGATGGATAGTGAACTGGCTGAGTCTTCAGAGACAGTGGATAGAGGCTTTTCGGAACAGAATGCTGTGCCTAGTGGTGTTCCACCGGGATCAGTGCTGGGAACTCTGCTGTTCGTGATCGACAGAAATGATTTGGAGGAAACGTAGCTGGTCTGATTAGTGAGTTTGTGGATGATAGAAAGATTGGTGGAGTTGTGGATCACGAGGAGGACTGTCAGAGGATTCAGCAGGATATAGATCAGTTGGAGGTATGGACAGAAAAATGGCAGATGGGAGTTTAATCCGGACAAATGTAGAAAAATGGCAGATGGGAGTTTAATCCGGACAAATGTGGGGTGATGCATTTTAGAAGGTCAAGTACAGGTGGAAATGATACAGTGAATGGCAGGACCCTTCGGAGGGATCTGGGTGTACAGGCCCGCAGATCATTGAAGGTGGCCGTGCAGCTCGATAAGGCAGTAACAAAGGGCTGACCTTCACTGGAAGGGGCACTGAGAATAAGGAAAGGCAAGTTATGCTGCAGCTTTACAGAACTTTAGTTAGTCTATACTTGGAATACTGCGTACAATTCTACTCACCACACTCCCAGAAGGAAGTGGATGCTTTGGAGAGGGTCCAGAAAAGGCTTACCAAGTATTGCGCGGAGGGGGGGAGGGGGAGTGGGGTGTTGAGGGTGCTGGAGTTTAGCCATGAAGAAAAGCTGGATAGACTGGCATGGATAGAGTGGAATGTATGAGGCTTTTTCCCAGGGTGGAGGGATAGTTACTAGGGGGGACAGGTTCAAGGCGTGAGGGGAAATGTTTAAAAGGTTTGTGAGAGGCAGGTTTTTCCCACAAAGGGTGGTCAGTGCTTGGAACATGCTGCCAGAGGAGGAGGTGGAAGCAGATACAATAGCATTATTTAAGAGGCACCGATACAGATCCATGAATAGGAAGGGAATAAAGGGATACGGATCCTGTATGTGAGAATGGTTTCAGAATGGAAGGACAAAGTCTGGAGTTCTCTCCTCTGGAGCTTGTCTTTCTATCAGGAGGAGCTCTCCTGCTCCCTGTTCCATTCAGAGTGAGCTATCTGTTAGAAACAGCCTGACCTGGATTGAACCACCATCCTTCAGGAGAGTGCGGACCCTCTTGATGACCCATTTGTCATGAGACAGCAGGTTATCAAGTCATGTGACCTCCCCTTTCCAAGTGGACAGCTTGTTCATGTTGCTTTGGCTCATTCTTAATTAAATTAGAATCCTAGAATCCTGACAGTGTGGAAACAGGCCATTTGGCCCAGCAAGTCCACACTGACCCTCCAAAGAGTAACTCACCCAGACCCATTGCCCTCCCCATTACTCTGTTGTTTACCTCTGTTTAATGCACCTAACCTACACATCCCTGAATACAATGAACAATTTAGCATGGCCAATTCACCCGAAACTGTACATCCCTGGACTGTGGGAGGAAACCGGACCACCCAGAGGAAACCCACACAGATATGGGGAGAATGTGCAAATTCCACACAGACAATTGCCCAAGGCTGGAATCGAACCCAGGTCCCTGGCGCTGTGAGGCAGCAGTGCTAACCACTGAGACACCATGTCAGCTGTGTGTTACTTTTAATTCATTTATGACAGTTTCTTCTTGTCCCTTTCCTCTTCTGAAACAATTTATTCCAGAAAGAGTTATTGTTGATTCGTTCAATCCATGAAGTTCTGAAAGTTGTGAAGTTGACATTGTCGAGAGCTGAAAATGTGTTGCTGGAAAAGCGCAGCAGGTCAGGCAGCATCCAAGGAGCAGGAGAATCGACGTTTCGGGCATGAGCCCTTCTTCAGGATTCCTGAAGAAGGGCTCATGCCCAAAACGTCGATTCTCCTGCTTCTTGGATACTGCCTGACCTGCTCCGCTTTTCCAGCAACACATTTTCAGCTCCGATCTCCAGCATCTGCAGTCCTCACTTTCTCCAAGTTGACATTGTCGCACAGACTGTGTCAGGGTTGACCCTGTGATATGGCATACCATCCCCTCCATCAGGCTGAAGGGTGTACAGGCCTCATGCCTGGTCAGCTCTGTTCCTGTCTGATGTGAATAGCCTTGAGCAGTAAGATCGAGGACAAACTGTCAGTGATGGTGCTGTTCAGTGTCGGGCTGATGGAACTGCCATCGCTGGTGGGGAATGGGGGCAGTGAGAGGTGTGTAGGGCACTGGCATCATTTGAAGGTGTATAACGGTGGGAGGCAGTATGTTAGTGAGTGTTTGAAAGGGAAGTTAGATCACATGAGCAGAGTGATAGGTTGGCGGGTTCCTGAAGATTGTGACGATCTACTGTGACTGTCTGTGTGGGGCATCACCCTTCCGGTTCCCTTCCCCTCCCTTCCTTTCCCTTCCCTTCCCTTTCCTTCCCCTTCTCTTCCCTTCCTTTCCCTTCCCAGCCCCTCTCTTCCCTTTTCCTTTCCTTTTATAACGTACCCTCGCACGTTCAACAGCGCTGTGGTTAAGATCCTAACCTGTCAACATCCTCTTGTGATTCTGCCTGTTCCGTAATGAACTGTCCAGTTGTGCATTTAGCCTTTTGAAGAGGAGCAGCAGATAGTTATCTCTCCCACTACTTCAAACGGTTTTGGTGTATTTTCCTCTGGAAGCTCTGTTGGTGTATCTGCGCTGGATCCCCACACAGATATAGCTCAGCAGGAGATATTGGCAGACAGCAAGGGGATTGGTTGCATTATTTGTGAGAAGATTTGTAGCTCGGGTGCTCGTTGTTGTGGTTCTGTTCGCCGAGCTGGGAATTTGTGTTGCAGACGTTTCGTACAACCAATGTTGTACACTACATTAGTTTTGCTCATGTTGGGTATCGGGTCCTTCGTTCTGGTGAGTTGTAGTGTACAAAATCCCATGCAAGGACTGCACAAAACACTACATCGGACAAACAGGAAGACAGCTAACGATCCGCATCCATGAACACCAACTAGCCACGAAATGACACGACCAGCTATCCCTAGTAGCCACACACGCAGATGTCAAGCAACATGAATTCGACTGGGACAACACTACTATTATAGGACAAGCCAAACAGAGAACAGCCAGGGAATTCCTAGAGGCATGGCATTCATCCACAGATTCAATCAATAAGCACATCGACCCGGACCCAATATACCGGCCACTGCAGCGGACAGCTGAAACTGACAACCGGAAGCGGCAGGGACAGACCACTACAAATGTCGGAGGAAACATCACAGAAGCGCTTCACAGGAGGCTCCCAAGCACTGAGGATATCACCTAGACAGGGGACGAAACATCTGCAACACAAATTCCCAGCTCGGTGAACAGAACCACAACATTGGTTGCATTATTTCGATTGACAATTTAAGGAGAAGTTGAAGTTTTTCAAAGAGACCTTTGAATGACTGCTTACTTACTTTGACAATCTCATAAGTAACTCCAAGCCTTAGGGCCTATAGGGCTCATGGGTTCTGTCCAGAGTGAGTCCTAGGTGAGTGGACATAGTGTGGCCATGGGGAACATGAGGGAGCAGGGGAGGTAAGGAAGGTACACAGGAATCATGGGAGAGTGAGGAAGGGCCAGAGGCTCAGGAACGAGGGGGAGCGCACCTCACACTCAATTACAATGTCCCAGTGAATGAGGGAGGGTCTGCTGGCCTTGGCATCTGCCCACTTCCATTCCTGCCCCGAACCTGTTTCCACAGATCCTGGTGCCACCCCTTTCTCAAAGTGAGAGCAGCATGGGTGAGCCCTGCCAGGCAGGAAGCAGAGTGGCAATGCTGGGCTCCACATCACAATTACTGCCTGAAGGTGAAAATCTTGATCAGTTGGTTCTGTTTTAAGGACAACATTTCAAGAGTCTTGTTCCTGAACCATACCCCTCAAAGCTATCAACGCAGCGAAATGGCAAATTGTCGATGTGTTTAGCAGGACTGACTCCAAATCCATATGATGCCCTGACCTTATTTAAGAAAACGTTGGGATTCTACTGATTGGTTATTTCTAACTAGTTATAGTGAAGTTGGGAAATAAGCATCACCTGAATGAATCGTCTTTATCGACCATAATTATTGGACCTAATATCAGTCCGGAGAGCACTTGCTAATGGGCTCCTGAAGATTGTGACAATCTAAAGAGATATCTGTCTAAAATCCCGAGCAAGGGAGAAGAATGCCTGATTCATTTACCAAGGTGACTCCAGACATTGACCAGCTCCCCACACCAGCACAAAAGCAAAATGCTGAAATAGCTTTCTGCTGATCAGGCATAATTTTTGTTTGTGTTTTATTTTAGAACAACAGAAAAAGGAACTGCGAG